>NC_000070.6:111441234-111548734 GCF_000001635.26 Mus musculus
TGATGGGTCCCCATCAGTCTCAGATCCCATCACCCGTCTCAGATCCCCAGTCCCAGCATCCGTTCCTTCAGACGTCACCAGATAAAACTCTGCCTCCTCGTTGCTCAGGATTCCCTCCTTGAGTCCCTTGCCTTGTCTTCAGCTCTCTCTCACTAATGAGCAGGAACACTAAAAATAATTGGATTTTGAGAGCAGGCTGAGGAAGCTGAGGAAGAGTCACACTGTAAAAGTAAAGCCCTGGGGGCTCACAGCTGCTCCCAAGGTTGGAGTGGGACAGAAGACTACGTACCTGGTGCTGCCCAACTGCAAGTCACGAAAAGATCCGCCAATGAGAATGGCATCATTTATCTGAATGATAGTGGCCAGCTTTCATTTAAGTTTTGTTTTTTTGCTTTTTTGTTTTTTTCTCTCTGTTGGCTTATCAAAATTACCCATAGTTAATGCCAGATTATTTTCAAATGTGATCTCAATGTTGTTAAATAATTCTAGGTTCTCCTTATCTTTTCTCCCAGAACCCATTTTCCTGTGGGTCAAGGGGATGAAGCTGAGGGGAAGCTCCTGTCCCTTTGATAGCTGCTAAGCAGCTAAGCAATCTCTGGGCTCTGCCTTCAGTGTCACCCTGTGAAAGGCTTGTTTGCTGCTGGCTGTGCCCCTCAGGAAATGCAAATGGCAAAGGGTTTAACTTCCAGCTCACTTCCCCTTTAGATGTGCCTTGGGGCAGACACTAGAAACTTTTTACACATAAAGCCAACCAGCCACCTTAGCCGCAGGTGGGCTCATCATGGGAAAACAGGCTGCTCCAAGAGATTAGGTGACTTGCCTGAGGCCACAGGCCCAGAAAGAACCAACTTTCACATGTAGGCCTATCTTATTTTTCCATAAGTCAGGCTGTCTGATCAGTCATCCAGCCCCTGGGCCTCTCTATGGCAGAGTCTCCTCTTGTACCTGCCTGTGAATTCTGGAGCTTTAAGACACACATTCTTGTTCAGGCTTCCTGCTTCGTTTCTTCATAGTGTCTGTTTTACTAGATTATATGGCTTCAAGATTCTAATCGGAAATTACCCATAGTTTTCATGGACATTCTATTTTTAGGAAAAAGATAATTCATCCTTTCATTCTCATATTAATAGATAGAAAAACTGAAACCCAGAGGAGAGAACATGGCTGTGCTACATAGAATCTAAATACATGTGGGGATTTCACCACCAGGAAGCTGTGGCAGACAGATTTTTTTTTTGTTATAAGATACTTAGCATAGATGACAGTCAATAGAAACTGGCCCTCTGTCCTTTTCTAACATGTGACTGAAAAGGGTCTTCATGCTAATTAAAAATACTTCAGTGCCCTGACACTGTATGCTTGGGTCTACTTCCACTTCCTCTTTTTTTTTTTTTTTTTTGAAGGGCTTCATGCCTTCTCTCACACCCATTTCTTCCCTGCTGCTCTCTGGTTCAGATTCTCTGAGAGCCTAGCCAACCTGGGAGGCCTCCATGTACTCTGCTGGAATCTCACCCAGCCCAGGCCTCATGCCAGAATTACTTTTGCTTCAGCCCAACAAAGTCTGTGGCAGTCCTTGTTCACAAACCACATTCAGGAAATGTAGACGCAAGGGGCCAAGGACCAAAGAGCTGCCACTTGTGCTGATGGCATTCCTAAACCACACTCAGCCCAGCTCTGCCTTCTAGGATCACTTGATCAGTTGGGACCTTTCCCTTCCCAAATATGTGTAGATTGTCAGACTGCCCAAATTGTGGTCAGGCAGGGAACCTGCATTTTGTCCACTTTGCCTTTACTTTATGAAGATACCCCACCCCCACCCCAAGGGCTCACTCAACCATTGCTTGCCCATCCTCCAAGTGTATGACCATTGTTCTGAGGCAGTCCTAGTGTTCTCCAGGTCCAGCATGGCTGCTTTTGCTTCTGTTCCAGGTCCTCTTGTCAGCTACTCAGCAGTTGTGACAGTCTGTATGTCACCTCTTTCTCCAGCTGCTTGCCTTTGAGTCTCTGAAAGCCACATAGCTCATCCATGGCATTTATTAGGTATGTGATCGATTCACTGAAGGAAAGAGGCCAGATTGCCTCGGCCCTTGTAGAAGCTAAGAAGGTGCATTGTCTCCGTTGTAGGTGAAAAATGGTCAAAGCCATTCTCCAGGGCATGGAAAGGTCCCCAGAGGCTGATCAGCCCGCTCTGCCCTGGGCCACAGAAGCATCTGCCCTGCCTGGGTCCCTCTCCGTCTCTTCCCAAGGCCCTTGCTTATTTCCTTGATTGTTTTATGTCACTGTCCATGTCCAGATTCTTTTCTGGAAAGCAGATTGTCATTCTCTAACTCCACAGTGCCCCACGTGCCACAGTCTGTGCTGTGTCTGCTTTCAAGAGTTTTGACTTGATTTAATTTGCATGTTCGAAATCTAGATGTATACTTCAGACTCATTATAGACATCTAGAAATAAGTATGATTTAATTCTTTTAAGAAGAAATCGAACATGTTCAGACATATATAGGATTTGGAGACACGGGTGACCTCTAGATCTCCTTGAAATCACATCAAGGGGCAACGTTTCAGAGTTAAAAGTAAGGCAGTACAATTGCACCTCTTTGTTGTCCCAACAAGCCGACTGTTTTCCTCTGTGGCTCAGTCCTCATTTTACAAGAGGAATCACCAGGGCTTAGAGAGGTAGAGGATCTAGGACGTGGGATTTAGACCATGGCTTGTCTCCTACCTCCACTGTGCACCCGTCAAATCTGTGTATGACATCGTAGTGTTTCATGTGCACAACTACAAGCTTCCAGACAGCTAAAGTATTTTCTGTTCGTTCCAGAATCTCAGCGTCTCTTACAGAGCTTGTGTGGTGAGGGCGGTTGTGTGGGTTGTGTGTCAGCTTGTGTGGTGACTGGGCTCATGAATGACTGAAGGAGGAGGTACTGCCTTTTGTGCCCTTGAAAAGGCTTTCTTTACTTGGCTGCGAGGGTTTTTTTCTCCATGGAAGGTATAGTTTCCCCAAAATAAACCTCAAGTGTATGTCACTACCTGAATGCCAGTGGATCAAAAGGCCTTTCTTTTTTCTTCCTACTCTTCCCACAAAATGAAAATGTTCCTTTGTTACCTAAAATATCTGCGCCAGAACGCACAGTGTTGTCTCCCAGCTCAAGTGCTTATTATTGTGGCTAATTTGGTCACATGTGTTTGAGGCAGAACAATGCCTCAGAAATTTTAAAAAGCAAAACAGCAATCTGAAGCATTTGTTGTAATGAGATGTAAATTGCCAACATTGGGAGTGGAGCCAGGAGTGGAGCCGACTAAAATTTACAATGAAGTGACCCTTCTCCCCCCCCCCCCAACATCTTAAATTAAAAGCACTAGAGGCTCTCCCTCCCTCTGCTCTCCAAGGAAACAACATAAGGCTTTTTGTTGGTGGTCGGTTTTGTTGGATTTTCTCCTTTTCTTTCCTGATTCTGTAATACTGAACATGTCCCTTAGTGACTGGCTCATTTCCCCATTCATCTGCCATGTTCTGAGCCTCTGTCCTGTGCCTTCCTTTGGTCCTGTCATTCAAGACTCATAGTGCCTTTTGTAAATAGGAAAGCTGGGTTCAGAGATGAAGTGACTTTCTTAAGATCTTTTATCTTGGAGTCACACCCAGTCTGCTCAAACCCTTTCCCTTGCTCAGGCTGTGGCCCTGATTGGTACTTTGTGGATGGACAGTGTGCCAGAGGGAAGAGGCTGCTGCAGAGGACTGCCACCAGTGTTGAATGACTCTGACTCAGGCTGCTAGGAAAGGCTTTTCCCTGAGAGCCAGTAGCCTCCATGTTTGGCAGAGCTCTGCTGGTCCCTGGAGAGATGAGTCTGGGCTTAGGAAAGGGGGTGCAAGTGGTTTACAAAGTCTCCTGTACAGGGTCTTGAGCTAAGTATGAGGGGCAAAAATCAGACCAATGGCGACCCCCAGACTCACTAAGTCATGTTTAGCAGAGTCAAAAATAAGCATACAAGTAGATGTGTAGGTTTAGACACTGGGTGCTAATTTACTGAGTCCCGACTCTGTGCCATACTCTTAGGTACTCACCCCCCCCATATATGTCTTTCTGTCTGTCTGTGTCTCTGTCTCTCTCTCTCTCTTGTTCCATTTATATACATATATACATATAAATGTTTAAATGTCTCCATATATACATAAGTATTTATATGTCTCCATGCATGTGTGTATGTCTGTCTGTGTCTGTGTATCTCTCTCTTTCTCTCTTTTTCTCGCTCTGTGAGTATGTGTTTGAGTGTATGTGTAGATATATATGTTTTACTCATTTAGTTTTCAATCTGCCATGTTGTCATTCCTTCCTTCATGTGAGACTAGGTTAAAGTAAGTAAATTAAGTCTTGAGATAAGAATTTGACTCTTGGTACCCAATGGTCTCTGACACAGAGAGACAGTCCAGTCCCTGCCTCTGCTCACTTCACAGTCTAGGTGAGGCACCAGATGAATCTATGGAGTAGGGATGATGCCAAGAAGGGTAGAGAGGAGGGTAGAACACTTCGACTGAAATCACCGTTCTCCCAGAGGATCAGGGTCTTACGGAAGAAGTGTCATCTGAGTTAGGCCTTGCACCACCATTGGAGTTTGGACAATTGGAAAGAAAGGACAATAGAAGCACAGCCACTGTGGCCAAAGAAATGGTGTCTGTGTGGAGGGTGGAGGATGCTACTTAACGAGAAATCAGTCTCATGAGCCTGGACTAACAAGACATGGAGCCAAAGAGAGGACGCTCAACTCCTGTTCTTCTAGTTTCTGCCAATATAGATAGAGTCATTTGTTTATAATCATAGCTCCCAGTCCCAACTTTCTATTCTAAGTAGCTGTTTCTGATGCTAATCTAGTCCTGATTTCTATTTCTTGGACTTTACAAAAGGTTTACAGACATTCCTTCCTACCCACACTTCTTCCCTCAACACCCTACTTAGCATCGGGGACTTTAGAATCTTTGCCCATACTTATCAGACACCTACCCCCTTCCAGCCGTCTCTGCCCTCTCATGTCATAGAAAATTTACTAAGAGCCTTCCATGTGCCAGGTACCCCAGGCTCTACAGGTGCAGTGTGAGTAAAACTGTGCTCTTGAAGAGCAATTCAGTGTAACCCTGAAAACAGGTAGGGGGTAGCTGTCTGCACACACAGCTCAAAAGGAATAACACAGAGACTACTACCTAGAAGCAAGGCATCAGAAAGAAGCTACCTGATGGGGAACCAGACAGACAGAAAGGCAGTCTTCAACATTCATTTAATGGCACAGAGGCCTAGGACAACATTATGTACAAGGGGGCAATCTGAATTCTAGACATAGAGAAGGCTAATTGTCCTGGGCCATGGTGGGGGTGGTAAGCAAGGAGGAACAAGGTCATGGTCATGTGGAAGTTATCTTTGGCAGCCATTGAGCCATTGTAGTTCTTGTTTGAGGCAAGGTCTTATGGAGTCCAGGCTGATCTGCAACTTGCTATCCAGATGAAGCTAGCTTTGAACACCTGATCCTCCCAAGCCTGTGTGCTGGGATCAGGGTCATAAAAGCCTTTGCCTAACAGTCTTTTCTCTTAGATGGAAAAGGAGGTTTCAAAAACTTTGTAAAGATGGTCTAAGAGCTGTGGATGCAATGGCCTTCTCATCCATTTCTCTTTTCTGCCCCTGAACATCAGAGCAGGATGAGAAAGCAAACACCTCAGCCTGTCTTTATGGGAGAGTAGAATAATTACGCTTTCCAGAACTGAGGAAAGATCAATTGTTTTACTTACTCATTTGTGGAAATTCACACCTGCAGAGGGGAAACGTTGGCATGCGCTTGCTTTGGGGACTTTGGATGCAGTCTTTGTTATGAGCCTTTCTTCTTTAGCAAACGTTTAGAGAGCACCTATCAGGTTTTATACAGAAGGAGAAAGATAAAGACCTTGGCCTGGACCTTGTCTAGGGCACACATAGAAGATGCTGTCAGGAAGATAAGGATGCTATCTGTCCTTCGCTCAACCAACTTCTTCATCTGCAGCTCATTCACTTATAGTCACAAAACTATAACACAGCAGAGCCAGGGATGGGGCTCAATCCATATCAAGATGCTGTATGTTCTTCTATCTGTGCCATTCTGACTACTATCCATTTTGTGGTCAGCTTTGTGCAAAGCTCATGCCTAAGTCTTTGGAGACTACAGAGAGTCTCTCTTGCAGTCATCAGCTGCTAGCTGCCAGCAATTCAGAGATGATACTCTTATTCTGGAAAGCCCTGTCATAAGGATTTCTACTAACAAGCTCACAGAGACATTCCCTCCATCAGGCAAAATAGAGGATATGGCAATTGAGCATAGAGTTGCAAGCATTTAGTAAATACAGAGCTTTGTTCCCAGTTGTCCATATAGCCAGGATAAGAAGTCACACCCCTATTTCATCACATACTTAAGCTAAGCACACAGCAACATACAGCGCTTTGATTTTAGTCAAGGCCAGAATGTGAAACTATAGACTTTTGAAGTTGCTTCTTGCAGACAAGTTAATCGAGTCATTTGGCCTTATTTACCCATTTTCTCTGTTCCTTTGTAATCAAGACACAATAGATGATTAAAAAGGAAAAAAATACTCTGTCATTTTCAAAGCTAGTAGAGAAAAAAGTCACCCTAGAAACAAAACAGCAACCGTTTCCCCAGCTTCCTTTCACTATTTAAATCTTACATAATTTGTGTTGATTGCATTAAAATAAAAAGTGAGTGATCGCTGTATCAGGCAATCAGTAGCTTGCTCTGTGTTGTATTTTAATGTCTTGGTTGAAATGTCCTTGCTCAGACCCTATGTTTCAAGAAGGGGGAACCCTTTTCATCCCTCCCCAAAGCTTTCCTCGTTTCCCTTGGTCCACGTGGCCCTCTCCCTCATAAGCTCCAGAGATGAGTTTGTTGGCAAGCCCACAGTTTGCATATTCTAGTTAACTGCCATCCTTTTCTAGCAGTCTGAACAGACCCTAGTTCCTGTGCAGGCAGTTGAGTCTCCTGCCATTCTGCATAAACACTGATACCCTAGAAGATGTCCCTTAATCATCCTTAATGACTAAAGCCTAGTTAACCCTCTCATTCCTCCTTGTGACATTCATGCCTCATAGTGCATTGGAGTCTGGGTTTAAGTGTAGCATAAAGAACAAAAATAAGCTAGTTTTTTTTTCTAGTGCCACTATATGCTGATAGATGCATAGTTAAGAATATTTGCCTTTTACTTTCCTTGGAGTTCTAGACAGATCTCTTTTCTTAACTGCCTAGGTCCCGCCATTGACTTGGAAAAAGTAAAGTCAGAATGTCTCGAGCCCGAGCCGGAGTTACGGAGCACTTTCAGTGAGGAAGCAAATACGTCGTCCTATTACCCCGCTCCTGCGCCTGTCATGGACAAGTATATCCTAGACAATGGCAAGGTAGTGTTTTCAGCTCAATATCCATTCCCCCAGGTGCTTGCTAGTCAAAGGAAAGGTGGAAAGCACAGTGGGGACCTTCTGAAACCCTGTGTGGCTAGCCAGGCAGTCTCCCAGCCTAGCCCCTTGGTGACTGTGGAATTTATTGCATAGTAGCATAGGTTTCCTGGGACTTCCCCTTGTTCCTCTCAAAAAAACAAAAATGTTGAGTCAAAATAACTGAAACTAACCTGGAATTTTAAAATAGTTTATTTATGAAAAAGATTTTTTTTTAAAAAAGTAATTCATTTGATTGTTTGATATTCTTCCTCACTTCCTATAAAATCAGGTACCTAGAATGCATAAGGTTAACTCAAAGTGAATTACATTTATAGATAGCATTACACATTATAGATAGCGACTCAGTGTATGTTCATTCAGCATTTGCAAACAAAGTAGATGTTCTTAGCTCTCAGCCCTGTCATGGGCATAGATGGGTAAATGAGCCATACTCCTTGTCCCCAACGCACTGGCCCACTCCAGGGATACACATCACTCCTCATATTTTCTCTCCTGACTCCTGAAAACAGATCATAAGCCCTGGTGGTAAGGAGAAGTCTTTCAGAGCCCTTTGTCCAGGAAGCATCCAGCTTTAGTGTTAGACTCTCTGCCACTACCAAACACATTTCAGACTTGCCTCTCCTTGGCACCCGAGTCATCTGTGTCAGCTTGTTTATCTTGCCTCGTGCTTTGGGTGGTCTCTGATATCATTCCCTAGTGAAAAGGAAAGGTTCTTTGACATGCTTTGTTTAGATACATTCCACAACTGTCTGCCCTGAACCTAAGAAAATATTGTCTAGATGAGGAAAAGAAACATGTTTATCTCCCGGACTCTCTTGGATGTGCTGCCAGACTCTGCATCTGAGTGCCGCCTTCTCTGCAGGGCCAGGACTTGATGAGGCAAGGTATAGGCCTTGTCTTCATTCACTCAGCAGGCTTTCCCAGTCAGCTTTGCAGAGGAGTGGGGGTTAGAAGCCTGAGCCTTACATAGCACAGCTCTACTTCCGTACTTCCTGTGTGACATCAGGCCAGTTCTTGGCCTTCCTGGGCCTCTGAGTCCTTATCCCTAAGAAGCAGACTGGATGGATGCTTTCCATAGGCCGTTTGGGAGTAGAAGTGTCTATCTAAGTTTGGTGAACCTCCCAGGTTGAAGTTAGAATGGCAGAACCGTTCTGGGTCTCTTGAATTCCTTTTAGTCAAGACCAGATTGTGGAGTGACTGAAGAATTTTTCTTAAGTAGCTTCCAAGAGAAATCTGTTTCTCTCTTGCTTTGAAAGCTGCCAGGCAGCTTCTGAGCTCTGCTACAAAAGTAGCATTCTTTTCCAAGAAAATAGGTCTCTGAAACCTTGTTTAATTTTAAACACACACATTAAGCCACGCCTCTTTTGCTTCCTCCTAGTCACTGCTCCAACCCTCACCAAGCTTTTCTTTGAGACTGATTTGTAGTCAGGCAAAGGACTGTGACCAGGAGGAAAGGAAGCAGACCCTGGAAATGCACCGTGGCTCCTCGGGGAAGCAGGTGTCACTTGCTAATCCTAGTTGTTGCCCTTATTGTTCCTGGCTCTACTGTCACCTGACCCTTCCTTCTCCTGTGTGAGCAGAAGACCCAATCTCTGCAAGGCCTGGGACAGCGGAATCTGATCCATTTGCTACTAGAAATGAGTTTTGTCCTATAAAATACTTCACAAAGTAGTTCTTGAAATCCATCCTACCAGATGTCATATTTTTATAACCTCCCTGATAAGGAAAGCTAACTGTTTGATCAAATGTTACCATGGTTTGTGTAAATGGGGCTTGTTGCCATATAGATCACTTTCTGATGAAGTCCATTGGTTATCTAAGATGGTTTTTATTAAGAAAAAAAAAATCTCATTACACAACTTCAAAGACCATCAAACAGTGTAACTTATTTCTATGCGCTAAGTAACAAGTCTTGAAAATGTACCTAGAGCATGAAACCATCTGCTCTATGTGACAGGTTAGAGGTACGTGGGAACTGAAAGCCAGATCCCCTAGTTCCTAGGCCAGGACTGAGTCTGTTTAGCTGTGCCCCTGGGAACGCCACATTACACTCTGTAGCCATGAGTGCTGAGCTCAAGAAGCCTTGTCTCAGTTGCTCAGCATGGACCTGCGATGGATCTTCCTGAGGCCGAAGGACTGTTTCTGTCTATTCTGTGGCACTGGCATTGAACTCGGTGGATGCCAGAAACTATTTTGTTCTTTTAAGGAAGAGCTGCTCATCAGAGGTGAAACCAAAGCCATGAAGATATATTAACTATGCCCATATGTTTAATATTGCTTTGAGTTTAGACTGGTCTTGATCACTCTGCAGGAGGTAGAAGGGGTAGAGCCTTGATCTCTCCCCCCTGGGATGTGCCAGGACAGGTCGGACTGAGTCAGGAAGTAAATGGCTGTAGGTAAGCTGGTACTTTACAAGGGCTGGAACAACCCTGTAGCAGTTAAGCAACATTTCCTGGACCATGGCCTATGTGTGGCAAGCTGTGTAGCTTAAGATGACGTGACTCTGCCATCCTAAAGACATCCCTTTCTTTCCTAAGGGTAGGGATGCTACTATGGGAAGGAGGTTTGAGGACGTAGCAGCCTCTAGCTTTAGTTCTCACATTCAGTTCATCTCATTTAGATCCTGATTACCCCTCTGTGGTTGAGAAAAGTGAAGCTCAGAGAAGTCTAGTGACTGGCCTATGTTAAAGCTGACAGAAGAGACACACCCAAGACTGACAGCTCAGAGCCCATCCTCCTCCTGTTCCACACTGGAAGGAGGCAGGTGTGCTCCAAGCCTTTATAGAAGAATGGAGTTAGTGTTTTAGTGATTGAATGGAGCCAGGCTGAGGAGGTCAGGTCTAATGTGATAAGAAATAGGAAGCCATTCAAAATTCCAAAAGGTTATCTTGGCATGAAAACAGAATTGGAGACTGCTGAGCTGCTGAGGTCATCTAGTCAAAGGGGGAAAGCGGATGTCAGTGATTACAGGGTGAGCTGGGCGGGACGGAGCAGCCACTCACAAGAAAGCCAGTCAGACGGGCTTTATCCAGTTTCCATCTGCCCGTGGAATACTGTACTGGGAACTAGCACAGGATGTGGCCTGCAGGTGCAGAAGACTCAAAGGGAAACCTATAATAACGGAGGATTGCTGTGTTAGGTGTGCACTTTTCAACCACATGAGCACCCCACCCCCATACCCTTTGACACTCAGGCTACATCAGGGCAGGCCAGGACAGCATAAACTAGGCTATACAGATTTGGGGCTTGAGTTCTGATTTTTAAATTGACTGATTGTATGTCTTGGGGAAAATAATTGAGTCCCCCAAATTTGTGCCCACATGTATAAAATGATAACAGCAGATTCTACCTGCTTATGAGCATTAAGGAAGTTGAGCTTGTTAAAGGAACTAAAAAATATGGCTCCTTTTTTCGTTCTAGAACACTGGCTCACATGGCTTCATCTTTCCCCCAGAGTAATAAATTAAACCAGGTGGTATAGTGCAGACTTATGGTCCTAGCAGTCAAAAGGCTGATGCAGGAGACGTGCTCCATATGTCTTTATTTCCTCTTTCAGAATCTAGTCTAGAGCAAAGTCCCTTGTCTCCCTCCTTTCTCAGCTTGTGTGGCTGGCTGTGTTATCAAGGGAGGGACACAGGTCCATCAGAGATTGTGCACTCAGCGTGCCTGTTCACCTGGTACAGACTGTCCACCCGCAGTTCAGAAGTGAACAGAGCAGAAGGCCACATTTGACCTTGGGCTCTGGTCACTAAGCCAGTTCAGGGCAGCACATCTCACCCCAGGGCTGCTTATCTTTCTGGGCAGAACAAACTGATTTACAGTACTGAGGTGTTCAGCGCAGAGAGGCCAGGTAGGTCTGGTTATCTGGCCTCCCGCAGTGGGCTGAATGATCTTTTGAGCAAAAGAAGGTGAAGCTAGATGTAGCACGTAGAACATTTTCTTAGCAATGAAAGTGAGTTGCCTGGTTCTTTTGTTTTCATCGTTAGAAAACCTCAATAATTGATGAAGCAGGTATTACTGGCTGGCCTAGCTGGCCTGGCTGGCCTGGCTGGCCTGGCTGCCCTTCTCTGGATCCATCTTTCTTCCCAAGCCAATCTTTGGCAGAAGGATCTTTAACCATTTCTTGAGCTTGAGTTCTTGAGTTCTTGCATTCTGCCATCAATTTGTGTGTGCGTATGTGCACGCCATCTTCAGACTGAAGCCTTCTCCAAGAAGCCTCCTGACCATGCCTTAGCAATGATCAACAGGTCTTTATGAAAGCAAGAGCCTTTGTCAGAGCCTTCTCACCCCTTTGAAAGGTCAGCTCATTAGCAGGCTCCTCCTCTCCATCCCACAGAAACCATTTCTGCCTTCTCCAAGGGCAGCAGAAACTCAACCTGAATATCAAGGTCAAAACTTTTTTTTTTTTTTAATGATGGACATTAAGTATTATTTTGCAAGTTGTCAAAGGCCAAAAAGCAGAGACAAACTTTAAAGATGTAGCTCATTGCTAAACATTCTGGAAGCAGAGAGGGTAGCGTGATTTATTGGCTCTCACCGTCACCCTTACCGTGTCTCTTCTAGGGAGCACGAGATTGTATTCTGGTGTGTATGCTACCAAAATCAACCAGATATTGTAGTTGTATTTAGTTTCTTAAAATCCTAGATGTTCTGAGCCAGAAGGATGAACTTTGAGATGGAATCCAAGTCTCCCACTTCGTAAAGGAAGCTGCAGTGTGAGCTTGGGAAGGGCTCACACACTTACACTCCTGCTGGCTGCAGAGCCAACAGCTGCTCTGCTCCTGCCAGCTGGCAGGGGTTTTATAAATTAGCTCTGAATTGGAATTATCTAGGGAGCTAAACCGTCATGATGTCTAGGCCACACCCAGACTAAATATGTCAGAATCTTGGGGAGGGGAGGCCTAGGTACCAGTGGTCATTACAGCTGGGAGAGTCCTCCATGCAACCTCCACCAGGTGAGCAAGAGGTATGCCTCAGAATCTGCAGGGAGGAGAGTAGCTGGTCTTCCTACAGTATAACACATATAAGCACGTGTGTCCCGAGTGTAAGTCAGGCTCAGAGCAGCCGTCTAATAACACGAGTACAGTTTAGAACCCCAGCTCTGCCACTCAAAAATGAGTGACTTCATCTAACAGAACTTAGTTTTCCCATCGGAAATGACAGTGTTAATTATCATAGCACCTTCTGTTTAAGACACTGAAGTGGAGGCTTTAGAGTAAGGCCTGGTACGTCACAGGGATTCTGCGAGTGAGTTGGCTGTTGCATGTGTGGCACAAACCCCTTACACTGAAGAAGCAGTGTTTTGAAGGACAGGAGTGGCCTCCAGCTGCCTTCCTGTTGGACTAAACAGGTGTGATGTTCTTACCTTTTCAGGTCCATCTGGGAAGCGGGATTTGGGTTGATGAGGAGAAATGGCACCAGCTACAAGTTACCCAAGGAGATTCTAAGTACACGAAGAACTTGGCAGTCATGATCTGGGGAACAGATGTTCTGAAAAACAGAAGTGTCACAGGAGTCGCCACAAAAAAAAAGAAGGATGCAATCCCAAAGCCACCCCTCTCTCCTCACAAGCTCAGCATCGTCAGAGGTAGCTTACCCAGTGGGAGCACGGTGCCGGACGGCCTGTCCTTCGCTCTGTCAGCAATGCGTTTTACAGGATTCAGTTTGGTGAATGCTTACTGAAGCCCCTGTATGCCAGCCCCTGAGTGTGACATAGGAACATAGAGGCAGACATCGTAAGCTGTCACTAGAGATCTCACACTAGCCAGGACAAATGAATGTGGATAGCGGCACAAATGTGACTGGAGGGTATAGCATTCAAAAGGGTTGTGCCGAGTCCCAGGGAGAAGGGCGCTGAATGGAGGAGCCTTTTGATGCTCATCAGATGCAGAGGCGGAGTGAGTAGGAGGAGAGGTACTTCAGGAGGCAGGAGTGCACCCAGGAAAGGAATGTGCCTAGAGAGTGGTAAAGGCTGAGGCTGAGGAAACTTCTTATTAGCCATGTCTAGAGCAGTCGATGAGATGAGCAGCCATTGATGATGCTTCCTTTCTGGTGTTGGAGAAGGCAAACAGAAAGTCAGGGAGTCATTTGTCACCCAGAGATATGGCTATATCCCATACTCCTTCCCCAGCTTCCCTCTCCTCCTCTCTCCTTCCTTCTTTCCTCGCCTCTCTGCTCCCATGTTCCTTCCTTTATTCCCTTTTTCCTTCCTCCTTCTTTCCTTCATATTCTCTTCTTTCTCAAGCCACCCCCCCCATCCCCCCACTAGACTCCCCTGGAGGTCGAGAACACAAGGGACAAGACACTGCCTGCACATTTACAAGGAACTCAGTCTCATGATGAAAATAAATATAAGAACACTAGAACTATATAGTCAGTACAAAGTAAGGAATGCAGTAGATGGAGCAGAATGAAAGTAGCCGCTGCTAATCATTCTGAGCACTCGCATCCCATTACATTAAAATGATGCCCGTCTTAAACACTTAAGTATAGCAACTTACTCTCCCAGCAGCAGCCATACTGCTGGATGCTGTTATCCTTTTCACAGATAGGAAACTGGGCCATGGGAGTAGTAGGTCCTTTTTCCTAGACTATAACAGGAAACTAAGAGTGGCTTTGTAGTCTTTCCCTAATCACTGTTCTCTAAATGACCAGGTCTGCCATATTTTGATGAAGAAAGTAAGACTCAGTGATCAGTCAGGTGAATGTCTAGTTTGAGCAGGTCCTAGAGTTCAGCACATTCTGGGACCAAATACATCTGTGACACAGTCGGGCAGCTTTGGGTTCTCTGAGTCTCATATAAGATATGAAGAGAGAGACAAAGGGCTGTGTCAGCTCTGTTGAGGAGGAGGCCTGTTGGAACATATGGCGTTCCAGCTGCGTTACACAGGAAAAGGCAGTGAAGGTCAGAGGCGTGGTAGGTCAGGCAGAGTCCACTCCAGGGCAGAGACCAGCACACTCAGGTAAAGCAGCTCAACAGAGAAATGGCTGACTGCACAGCTGAGAAGGAGGTCAGCAGTGGGTAACAGCCAGTCTTATAGGGAAGTGAAAGCCATAGTATGCAGCTTGAGTTTGCAGGGGCCCCAGAGGCCATTGGTTAGAGGGGCAACCCCTAAGGGAGATCATGGAGCGCTAACACTGTCCCAGACTAAGGTTGGAACACGGGCGGTAGAGACTGACTCATTAGGTTGAATGCTCTTGAGGTCAAGGTGGCAAGATGCTAGCGATTATGCAGCTAAGCTAAGGTCACAACTCTGAGGTTTCAAGAGTCTGGATTCAAACCCACACATATCTCACTCTGGTCTGCAGCCTTTTCCTATGTAACACAGGTATCTCCCCTCCTGACTAGCTCATGATTAATTTGTGAAGCTTTGTGGAGCTTCAGAATAACTTCATGAGGAAGGCAGCCACTTATTTTTAGATAATAAGAGGTAACCTTTAGCCGGCTGCTGTCTGAAATGGTGCAGCTTTATTCAAGGGGCCACCCTGGAAAGGTCTTTCTTGGGAAGGCATCCCTGCTTTGCCCAGAAGGTGTGAACCACCAGTTCTGTCACACTTGTCAGAATGTAACTCGGCAGCAGGTCCCAGGTTCCCTCAGATAACCGTCGTGTTTCAGTATGAACTTAACCTGCTGAGTGTGTGCCTCTGTTCTGAGTCTGTGGCCGACTCCCCCATTCACTGCCTAGTGCAGTCTCCAGTCACTGTAGCTGTTTACTGATCCCTTCCCAGCTTTTGTTTTCTTGGCTGAAAGCCTATGTGCTTTATGTTTGTCTTTGTGTTTTGAGAAAGGTTCTTCTTCTGTAGCCCAGGCTGGTCACAAGCTCCTAGTCATCCTCCTGCCTCCACTGCTTTGTGTCACACTGCCCCTGTCAAAGGCTCCGCATAGCATGTCTTACTTATTCTGTGCTTATCTTTCTCCCTCATCTCCATGAGAAGCTCAGCTTTATGAGCGTCTTGTTCCCGGCTTATGGAGAATAAGCACTTAAGAGTATTGGCCTTTCCCAGGCAGCCTTCTGCCCTTCTGTGTTCCCTGTCTTAATGAATAGCACAACCAGACAGGTACATCTCCCTCCCATTTCCGTACTCCTGCCTCTCCAGCCTTCCTGTTTCTAAATACCTCTTAAACCCTTTCTGTCTTTCCAGATCTACTCTACTCTCATAATTCAGGCCTAGCCGTGTGCTCTTTCCTGAAGCCTCCAGACCATTCTCCGGATTATGTAACCAGAATGACCTCTCAGAAATTAAATAGGTCCCCTTACCACCACTCACCTGCTCACCCTATCCAATTCAGAGTCCCCATGTTTAGAGGGTGAACCTCTTAGTATGTTATACAGGCACATTCAGTCTGGCTGCTGGCTATATCTCTAGCTGTAGTTTTTAGTTATTAGCAGAATGAACTGAGCGAGCCTCATTTGCTCTCCCCTCAGGGGATTTGCAAGCATTATTCCTTATGCCTGGAATAGCCACAGCCTCTCTACCTATTCTGTTGGACCAGCTACTGCTGCTTACAGCAGATCTACTTAAGATCTTATCCTTCAAGAAATTCTCTTTGACCTCTTAGTGTGGCTGGGTGCTTCTACCGTGAGTCCCAGAGCACCCAAAACCTAGCTCAGCTCTTCTTTCCTGGAGGATTCCTGGACCCTGAGCTATGGCAGAATGAGGCAAGCCAGGCTGAGGCTTCAGGCTTCAGGTGTCAGCAGAAGCCTTTTGTACTAAAATACGAGATTGATGTTTTACTTTTTCACTGCAGCCAGGCAGGCTTAAAGTGCCTGTGCCATACCAGCCCACAGTCACCATTTTTAGCCTAATGATTAGAATGATTCTAGCTTGTATTTGGCTGGGTCCACACGGCAAGCTGTTTGGCAGGACCGGGATTGTTTGTATTTATTTTGTGTGATGTGAGCATCCTCTGTCACATTGGGCATATTAAAGTGGCAGAAGTCTTCAGACTCACAGCACTGAGTGGGTGTTCTCTTTGATGTTAAAATTGTCCCCTACCAGATAGCAGAACCATTGGAAAGCCCTGATGCTGCCTTGCAAGGATGAAAGCTAGAGGACAGAGCTGGCCTTGCTCTGATGACAAGCTCCAAAGTGACAGTTAAATCTTATTAAGGGCGAATGACCTTTTGCAGAGTATCCAGGCTTTCTAAATGAGCCACGGCATTGGCGTTCTGGTTAATTTTTATAACTTTTTTTAATGGGACACATTAGCGCTGTTATAAACCTTGTTAATTAAGCAATAATCTCAAATGCTCCCTCGCAGAGGGACACATTCCCAGCAACTGCAGGTGATTAATAAGTTAGAGTCTAACAAAAGCCTTTTAATCAACCTGAGGGGCCATTCAGAGCTGCTATCCCAGGAAATGAAGCTGATTGGAATTCTGTGGGGGCCTTCCTGAACACATTCCTCAGTGTGTGCCCTTCTCTTTGTTCTTCTTCTTGGGGGGGGGGGGGTATCACACCTCCCTCTTGTCATTTGCTTCTCTCTCCTCTGTTATTGTGTTGAAGACCACTGGAGAGACAGAACTTCCTCGGTTATCTGATTTGAGACACCACTGAATATAGACAAGTATCCTAGGTCTTTCCAAGAGGCTCCTGGGATTAGAGCCATATTTGAGCCTGAACGTTTCTTGACAGACTTCTCCCTGATTTAGATTAGGTCCAAGCAAGGTTGCTCGACTGTTAGCATGGTCCTGACGTAGGGAAGTGGGGGATGATTGGACTTTATCAGATCACCATCTATACTTCCATAGGAAACTCCACAGGCATGGGAACAGAGCACTGGTAGACCTCGGCCTCTTCACTCATCTGGATAGTTATTAGCACAAGAGAATGAGCAGGATTTAGGAAGATGAAAATTGGAGCCAGGATCTTCTGGGAAGAGAGAACAAGGAGACTTGCCTTGTGGGTGCTTTGTAAGGGAAGGGATTACAGGTAGAAAGAGCAGAAGACCCTGATGTCCATCTTATCAGTCAAGTGAAGTTACTCACTCAGGGTGTTCAGGAGGCAATGAAGGCCAGGGAAGGCACATTCTCTCCGTGGAGAGGAAGAAGCAGCCCAGAGAATGTACACTTGGGGCTCACACTCCCGCAGCATGGATGGCAAGAGGAGGTGGGCCCTACCCATACTTGGAGAGGCAGGAAGTGGGGAAGCAGCGATGGATTCTGACCTGAACTGCCCCTCCACTCTCGTCCCCAGCCTGCTCCTATGTGATTGGAAGGCTCAGCACAAGTTAGCCTTAGCGGCCATCCTGTATCATCTCTCTGGGTTGGCAAGGCTCTGGTCATCCATCATGATTCCTTATAGTTGGACGGTCACTTGTTTCTCTACGTGAGGAAACTCAAGACCAAAGAAGCTGTAGTTTCTCCCATGGTTATACACACTACCCATACCATGACCCGGTGTGTGTGTGTGTGTGTGTGTGTGTGTGTGTGTGTGTGTGTGTGTGTGTGTGTGTGTGTGTACATATGTGCACATAGAGGCTAGAGGTCAGTCTTGTTTCTCTGGTGCCATTTACCCTATTAAAAAGCCAAAGACAGGAAAAGAAAGTGTTTAGGGACATATACCCACATGATAACATTAAGAGATTTTATTTTTTATATAAGCAAAAGGAAAATTAGGAGAGTGGTTACCATTGATGAAGACAGGTAATACGGAGAACTCAGCATCCAGGGGTGTTAGAAAAATGGTAAGCTGGGTTATGGGCTTATCATCTTCAATAATTTTAAAGAGGGTGCTGGCCTGAACTCAATATTTAGACCAGGCTGCCCTCTGACTCACAGAGATGCAACTGTCTTTGCCTCCTGAGTGCTAGGATTAATGATATGTACCACCACGCCTGAATTTTATCATTATTTTTAAGTATATATCTATAGTGCTTAGCTATACTTTATAGTAGGACTTTAGTTAAATAACCATGTAAAATAATATGAAGTGTTATTTGGAAGTGTGTCAGAAGGCATATCCTCTCTCTTCTTAAAAGACTTGTTCTCAAATTCATCATTAATCCTTAACCTTCCTGTCTTTTCCTTCTGTCTAGAGTGTTTATATGACAGAATAGCACAAGAAACGGTGGATGAAACGGAAATTGCACAGAGACTCTCCAAAGTCAACAAGTACATCTGTGAGAAAATCATGGATATCAACAAATCTTGTAAAAATGAAGAACGAAGGGAAGCAAAATACAATTTGCAATAAACTTTAAATTTTTTTCATAAGGCCTTTGCATTTTTTTTGTGTGTGGTGTATGCATTTCAGGTGATGGTGCCATCCAAATAGACTACACCAGACATGGCTGTGTCTGGGCAGGGGGCCTTCAGGGCACTGAGGTCAGTGTCTTATTCTGAATTTGGACTTCCTACTTCGAAGAAGGCAGATGGATTCACTGAGACTCAGCATGAGGCTCAGTACGAGCCTCATGCCATTGCCAGTGTTGTTATGGAACGGGAAAAGCACTTTTCGCAGGGCTGTAAAGCATCAGAGTAGCCTGTCGGGACCACAATACGAACTGTTATTTTTACCATCGGAGGATATCTCTCTCTGCTCCTCTATTTTGTTCTATAATAAAATTCCATTAATTCTTGATGTAGACAGTTGTTCTCATTTTTTTTTTTACATAATATTAAATGTGTGATAGAGATAACTAGTGTTGCGTATGGCCTGCAAAGCCTTCTCTAGGAAAAACTTCCGGTGAAGGAGAAAGATCCCTTAAGGGCCAAGGTTCCTGTAACAGCTCTGAGGAGCAGTCTCAAATCATATTACATTCTTTGACTTGCATGGACAAGCCTTGGACCACTCAACTTTTCCAAGATGATCTGTGATTAGTATCTGGAAGGTGCTAATAATCTGCTTCCCTGACTTATTTGAGCTTATCTTTGTAAAGAAATGGGTACTGGGAGCCTAATAATGTTGCAAGCTGTGGTACAGGGTTGCATCCAGAAAATGGGCTATGTCGGTGGCTATCAGTTTGTTCATTCTCTCTTTTGTTTCAAATAGTCTTTCAGGTTACATAATCATTAATCTGCTTCTTTATTTGGTTGCTGGAACCTTGCAGTCTCCGGCACATGTTTTTGGCAAACCACCTTCCATCTTCTTGTGGACTTGCACTTTTCTTTATGCAATGCCAATAAAGTAAGTGTGGCATTTTGGAAAGGGCAAGGGCTTTGGACAAATGCTTCTAGGTTCTAAGCCTGGCTCTCTGCTTGCTTTGGCATTAACATAACCTCCTGTGCCTCTTCTTTCTGTTCCGTAAAAATAGAATACCTGCCTCGAAGAGTTGCTATAAGGATTAGAGATAAAATACATAAAAAGCTCAATAAATGTCAGCAATTATTGTTAACTACCTTTTGGAGGGGGGTACTTGTAGACGCTGGTGGAAAACTGATCTATAGTTCTTGAAACTTTTTTAATTTGATGAACTATGAACAAAAGCTCAAGGTTGAATAGGTACAGTGGGGTGCCACTCTGAGACCCTGTATTTCAGTAAATCCAATAATCATTTGTAATAATGAATTTAATAATCCATTGTGAACGAGTGTGTGCTCACTGTAGTATATATAGACAAGAATTTTCTACTGTAGTGTTCTCCCCTCTCTCTGTAAAGTGACTGTGTGATTTAATGCGAAGGCATAACTTTTGAAAGTCCTTATCAGTAGATTGAGGAGATCAGGCAGTGTGGAGGAATGATAGAAACTGGTTGCACAGCAGGACTCGTCAAATGGATCAGCTCATTTCCTGAGGTAAGGAAAGTTTGTGATTGGCATTTAGCCAGTTCTTGTTAAGATATGTTCACTTTCCAGCTAGGCATGGTGGCCCACACCAGTCATCCCAGTACTTTGAGATGAGGTAGTCCTGGACCACCTGCCTAGAGGTGGCTCCACCTACAGTAGGCTGAACCCTCCTGCACGAAATCATCAATCGCAAAAATACCCCACAGGCTTGCCTACAGGACAGTCTGATGGAGGCATTTTCTCAATGAACAATCCCTCTCCTCAGATGACTCTAGCTTGTATCAATATGACAAGAAAGAAGAAGGAGGAGGAGGAGGGGGGAGGAAAAGGGGGAGGAGGAAGAGGAAGAAGAAGAAGAAGAAGAAGAAGAAGAAGAAGAAGAAGAAGAAGAAGAAGAAGAAGAAGAAGAAGAAGGAAGAGGAAGAAGAAGAGGAGGAGGAGGAGAAGGAGAAGGAGAAGGAGAAGGAGAAGGAGAAGGAGAAGAAGAAGAAGAAGAAGAAGAAGAAGAAGAAGAAGAAGAAGAAGAAGAAGAAGAAGAAGAAGAAAGAAGAAGAAGCAGCAGCAGCAGCAGCAGAAGCAGCAGCAGCAGCAGCAGCTAGCCAACACAGTGAGTTTGAGGTCAGCTTGGGCTTCAGAAGACCCTGTTTTTAAAAAAAAAAAAACAAAAGATATGTTTACTTTTATACCATTAGGCAGCTGATGGTATAAAAGTGATACAAAATGTCCAAGAAGTGAAAGTGTGTCACTAGCATGAGGACACCCATGGGCTCTGTGCATTTCTCAGAGAGTAATCCACTACACCACTGCCTCCCTGGTGCTTGTTAATTGAGTGGGGAGACTGCAAAGAGCACTTTGTATAATTTATGCATATGTTGGGGACAAAAGGACTGTGACAGACTGGGACCTGGGTTCAAGTCCTTGTTTTGGTACTGCGTGTGTGTTACTGGACTCTAATAATGATCCCTAATTCAGAACTGTGTGGAGAGGAATCAGGATACTACCTGAAAAGGAGTTTTGTAAATCACTCTTCCCTATCTACTGTTTGCTGTAGACTGTTTGAAATGCTTCATCTCCAGCTGATAGTGCTGTTCAGAAAGGATCTGGAAACTTTATAAGACAATGCCTAAATAGTAGAGGTTGGTCATTGGAGGCAAGCCATTGAAGCTTATACCCAACCCCCAGTTCCTATTGGGTGTTGAACTTCCTGATCCACCATGTGATAGCCTCTACCACATGCTCCCACCATAATCTAAACCCCTCCCTCTTGCCTTTCCCACTATAGTAAACAGAACCCATCTGCAGTCATGAACCCAACATCAGTCCTTCATCTCTTGTCATACGTGTTGTCAACTTAACATAAACCTAGACGTACTTGGGAAGAAGGACCCTCAACTGAGGAATTGCATCCCACAGATTAGCCTGTTGGCATGTCTGTGGGTCATTGTTTTGATTACAGACTGTTGTAGGAGAGCTCAGGCTACCCCAGACAGTATAATCCTTAGGTAACTGGTCGTGGACTGTGTAAGAAGTATAGCTGGACCTGAGTCTGGAAGTGAGCCACTAAGCAACATTCCTCATGGTCTCTGCTTCAGTTTCTTTATCCAGACTTCTGCCTTGAGTTCCTGCCTTGGCATCCCTTAATTATGGACTACCTGTAAGTCAAATTAGTCCTTGCCTACACAAACTACCTTTAGTAAGAATGTTTTAACACAGCAACAGAAACCTGACTAGGACATCCCCTAACTGACAAGTATTTTGGCCAGAGTGACGTGGTGTCTCTCTCACTCTCTCTCTCTCTCTCTCTCTCTCTCTCTCTCTCTCTCTCTCTCTCTCTCTCTCACACACACACACACACACACACACACACACACACACACACACACACACATACAGGAGGGTGTTAATCATCTTTAGCATATAAGGCAGAAGGAAATTAGAAGTAGATACAACATGGAAGCATGTTTTTTAGAGCAAAGCTGAGGGAAGCAGGGTTTTTGTGTACTTAATTACACTGACTGGGATGGTGTTGAGTCCCTGGAGTGGCTCTGGTACCTTGAACACTCATGAATGGATGAGTAATGTCTTGCCTAAGGAGCTAGAGCTGGCAGCAGACACAGACACAGCTCCTAGGAAAAGATGGGAGGGGGAGAGGAGAGTGAGCCAGAAGCTCAAGGGCCATCTGGCCTGAAGTCTGCATCATAACATCAAAAAGGAGAGATCTTGCTTTAAACCCAAATAAGCGATAACCCAAAGGAGAGAACCAACTCCCAAAAGGTTTCTCAATAAATATGGAAATAGATAAGTAAATATATTGTCTTTCCTGGAAGATAAGTGGACTGTTACAGTGGCTCTGAATCTAGCCATATAATCTCAGAGTATGTGTAGAAGTAGTTCACCCTCGGTTATGCTTGGTACTCATTCTTATTTATTCAAGTCACTAGGAGATATTGGAGATAATTACATCATAATACTTTATTTCATTTAAACACCTATGTAAAGCTTGAAGGTTTTCTGTGTAGCAGAGAATCTTAAGAATATGCCAAGGTACTTAAAACACAATTCCTTAGGTTGAAGAGCCTGATTCAAAGGACAACGTAAGAATTTGTATCATAACACAAGCAACACTTTCAAAAAGTACCAGTTTACTAGAATTCATTAGGTACATACACAAAAGAAGGAGTAAGAGTGTTTTCTGAGTAAACAGAATCCTCTATTGGCCCCTTTCAATCACCTGAAGATATTTGCTATTGAACTAAGCTGCTTCTCCAATAACTGAGGATCTTCCCTAGAACCTTGGTTAGAGCTATTGTTCACATTCCCAGAATTCTGTTTGGTTGGAGATTATTCTGAAGGTGGCTTTCTGTCTAGGTACTAATGGTCTCTCCCATGCTTTCTTTTTTCTTTCTTTCCTTCTTTCTTTTCTTTTTCTTTATTTTCTTCCTTTTTTTCAGGAGTGGGGGTGTTCTAGACAGGATTTCTTTGAGTAGCCATGGCTGGAACTCCCTCCATAGACCAGGCTGGCCTCGAACTCAGATATCCACCTAGGATGACAAGGTTGGAACTCAAGGCAGAAGTGCTGGCATGAAAGGGTGTGCCACCACCTGCCCTGCATCTCTCCTTAGCTTCTACAGTTGGGTTCCTTTGATTCTTATGGTGGGATAGTGTATCTTATTGGTCAGTAGTGGCCACATTGAGTTGACAGAACCTGAGTCAATTTCCAAAAGTCATGGCCCCAGATTCCTTCAAGTGAAACAGGAAGATGGAACTTGGTGTATTTCTGGCCAAAGGAACGTGTGAGGAAGACTATTTCCCTCCTGCCCTAGTTTGTTTACTTGGTTGCATTTCTACATTGTGATTTTTTTTTTAATTATAAAGAAATAAAAATAACTATAGATTTTTTTTCTAAGTAGGGAAAACGTTTCAAACAGCACTGCTGGAAATATGATGTGAACTTTGTTCAAGGATGTAGTTTACACACAGTATCAGGTTTGCAGTTATTTCTGCACATTTAACATGGCCGTTTCCATATTGTTCCCTGCCATTCAAAACCATCAAGTTTAACACCCACAAAGTGGGTAGACAGGAAGCTACAGCTGGGTAAACCATGTGGTCAGTTACTCAGATCCTTACAGTGGGGTTAACCTGAAGAAAGTCCAGGCTACAAAGGGCTTCACTGCATGTTCCCATCTAGCTCAGCAGTACAGGGGACTTGAGTCAGGTAGCAGATGCATCCAAGTTCACATCTCAGCTCTACAGCTTACTACCATGCTGAGAGCCAGGCACTTCCTCTTAACATTGGCTTTGTGACTGTAATGTGGAGTAAACAGCATCTAGTTCCTGGGCTCTTCGGAAGCCTGTGGAGCTAACTGAAGTCCTGCGCCATGAGTGGCTAAATGGCCATCAAAGCTAATGTTGTGATTCATAATCTTCTTTCCTGCCCTCTGACTACTCCAATTCATTCCCTTATCTGAGAATTCCCCTCTCCTGTCTCTAACCTGCTGCCCCTGTATTATGTATGTATGTATGTATGTATGTATGTATGTATGTATGTATGTATAAAATGTTTTTGGCTCCTTGGATATCTAGTGCAAATTCTGCATTTGTTGGGACCTGGGATTCAGGCTGACTCACTTCACACTTCTAGCTCCACCCACCAAGCTCAGTCCCTGCCCCCTGTCTCCTGGCCCATTTATAGCTCCTTGGCATTTTAGATCATTTATAAATAAGACTTGATGGAAATGTTTGTGTTGACATTCCTTTTAAGCTTTCATCTGTTTCCTTAGTGTGGTTTCTCCTTAGCCAAAAGGAATGTCAGTTGCATTGGTCTTTATGCTTGTAATGGGTGTAACCACTTTAAAATTTTTCCTCTCAACCTAGTTGGCAAAAAAAATGTGTTTTATTATATTTTCATGTTTATTATTGAGACTGAAATCACTTCAAAAGTTTATTTCTTCTTTATAGGAAAGAACAACGTTTTAAAAACCATGACCATGTTTAGTAGACTCTATTTCCTTGTCTTCTCATCTGTTTACTGTGATCATAAAAGGTGTGCTTTGGTATCCACAAACATATACAACAAAAGACTTCTCTCATCTTTTATTGTGGGGGGATTGACCAGTGTCTGCCAGGAAGCTTTACAAGGTCATGGAACCTATAGGTCAAAGATGATCTTATAGATGCCCCCTAGATGTCCTCTGCATCATAACACTCCTTAACATGGTTCCACACCCAGACTTTCATCAGCCATCTTTCAACCCAACAGTTCATGAGAGTCCATCATTGAAAGGTTTCTCAGTTGAGCTAAAGTTCCATAGAGATTTCTTATGTGTCAAATCATCTCTTTATAGTCACAAATTCTCCTTCAACTGAATCCTCTTTGCAGTGTTCGATATGACATTATTGCTGTGGCATATTTCACCAGCCAATCCATAGTTCAAATGCTATTCTCCCAGTTTCACTGTATGGTGAGAATGGGGATACTGGGTTTAGAACATTCTATATTATATCACCGAATCTTGGCCTTTTTAGAATGTGACCTTGAACATGTTCTTAACCTGTATTAGCTTCATATTACTGTTTGGTTTCTGTTGCTGTGATAAAATATTGACCAAAACCAACTTGGGGAGAAAAGAATTTATTTCAGCTTATAGCTTATAGACTATAATGGCAGAGAGGCAGGGCGGGGGCTCAAGGCAGGAGCCTGGAACTGGGAACTGAAGTACAGACCATGGAGGGATGCTGCTTACTGGATCAATCTCCCGGGCTTGCTATATATATGGAAGGGTGGGGTGGTGACTTCCCTTTATATATACATATATATCCTCTCTGAAAATCCTAGCTTGTGGAAAGTTTATAAAAATCTGACGAGAACACTTCACGATTCTCTTTTGGAAATGGGTATACCTGCCTCACAGGATTGTGCCAATCATATTGTGAGAAAAACCCTTACTTTTGCGCCACCCCGGCTCATTAGAACTCTGAGCACTATGGCTGCTCTTTCAGGACATTTCTAAAGACAGAACTTAGGGATGGATTCTGGGCTCTAGGAAACATTTGATCCACAGGGCATCGACGCCTCTTATTCTGATCATTTGAATCAACACCTTTAACAATAAAATTGCCTTTTACTGGGCTAGACAGCAAACTTACAGAGTAAGGTAAGACTCAGAATGTGTTTGGAGATGTCACCCAATCCCCTTCCCTGTTTTGTCCCACTGTCCTTGTCCCTGTAGTTGTCCATGCATGCTGCATCAGGAACAGTGTGAGTTTTGAAGACAGAACAGCTCCCAGTGGATACAGACTTGAATTCAATATGTATTTAGTCTTTCTCCTACCTATCACTGTGCCCCTTATGCTGTCGTTATGGTAACTGCACTGACCTGCTATTGTACCTGCCTGTAGTCACAGCCCTGGTAAATGTGGAGTCTTTGTGTTCCCTTATTCTGGCCCCTTTTATCATAACAGCTCTTCAGTCCCACTCCTACCCCAAGTCATGTGGATTTTTGGAATATATTTCTTAAATGAAATGCAGGGTTTTGCATTCATCCCCATCACATTTCATGTTGTTGGTGGCAGTCCAACATTCCAGCTGGTTGAGGTCTTCTTCTCCAGTTTTGTTTAAGTTACAAAAGAAAACCCCAAGGAGAGCCAAAAGAAATTAAAAAGAAAACCCAGCCATAATCCCAAGAGCCAAACCTGAGGTCAGGGCTTCTGCCTCCATGCTCTTCTGACAAGTGCAAGCACCGCCTCCACCACCCCAGCATGCTATGCTGTGGCCTGGTTTGCACAGCTACCATCTTACTACCCTTCCTGGCCCTGGGCCAAGGTTACTTTCTTAACTCACTGTATAGTTTGTGGTCTCCAGCTTCTTGCTATTGGGAATTGCTGCCTGGGCCATCTTTTTATGATTGTTTCCCTTCTGCTGATTTTTTTTTCCTTTGTAGAATAAATTCCAAGGAGTGAAATAATTGGGTTAAAAGACAAGAGCATCTTTAAATTCCTCCCCATGTGTCACTGTGTTGCCTCCCAAAGGACTCAGCCATATTTTAAGCAGAGTAAGCAGACATGTATGTGCCACTTCCCAAGAGTATTGCCTGTATTCGGAATACTTAGAGCTTGGCAAATTAGCATTCTACATAGATATACTGTTTCGACTTCTTCCTTTTGTGAGATGCATAAATCTGACCCTTTGCATCCTTACCAAGTTATTCATCGTAATTTAACGTTGTCCTCCACTAGAGACCCCTGTAATTGTCTCACTAACAAACATTCTTTGAACTGAATTATGTCAAAACTTCTAACATTGTTTTTAAACTTTTAAAAATTATTTTCAAGTAAGTGTGAGTGTGTGTGTGTGTGTGTGTGTGTGTGTGTGTGTGTGTGTGTACCCACACACGAGTGCTGGTACCTGTGGAGGTCAGAAGTGCTGGATTCCCCCTGGATCTCTTTTAGATAAAAGGACATTTATTACACAACCTAATAACCACCCACCACCTGCAGCATTGCTGGGAGCACAAAATGAAGGAGAACAGGAAACTCCTGGAAGAGACTGACTGTGGTGGGGGTTGTAGCTGGCCCCCATCCCATGCAAATGGCTCTGCTTTCTCTGACCCCTCCTCTCACCAGATACCATGCTATCTGGGGAGACTTCTCTAACTCTGAGGCTCTGCATAGTGATGCTAATTTCCTGACTTGGGTTTCCTCCTCTCTGTGCAACTCCAGTCACACCTTACTTGATGGTCTGCTTGCAGGATTCAGTGAATACCTAGTGAAAAAAAAAAAAAAAAACTAGCCAAAGTAAGACCTCAGGTAGGGCCTGTGAGCTGTGGTGTCTCAGGTACTCAGCAGTATGCAGTAGATGGCCTCACCCCACATGTACATCCCCAACAAACAAAGAACTGTTCTTGTCTGATGGGTATCTGTCTTTACTCTGCCTCTTCCAGAAGTGTCTTAAACGAGAACTTTCTTGACAGGATGGTTGTCTCTCTGTGTTCACAGAAACGATGTCTTTTATCTGTGGCCTCTGTGGCCTCTGCTTGACAACCACGAGGTCTGCACTGACAAACCCATCCTCCAACACTGGTCCAGCCTCAAACTCCATGCCACTGTGTGTCCATCTCTCTAAGATGTATTCAGTTTCCCTGGTCTTCTCACAGACTCTATGAGATGAATGAAGTTGAGCTCTCCCTAGAAGCAAGCCTGTAAGAATCTGAGTACTGACTCAGTTCCGTCTGCTGAGGACATACACCCTTGAGGGTCAGAAATGCCTTTCATGAGTAGAGAGTACCATGATGTCATCCTGGTCTTGTTCTCACAGGTCAAAGTTCGGTAGACTCCAGTAGGACAAGAAAGAAGAAAGAGGTTGAACTGGTGATTTTGAGGACTCTGACCCTTCTTGCTTGTGTTTACTCTGGGCTCTCCCACTCCTCAACTCTGAGACCTTGGGCAGATTACTTCTTTGATTTAATATTCTCTTCTATAAAAGGCCCCTTCTGGACGACTCTTGGATACATAAAACAACTAAGCCATAAGGTGGGCATGAACTGGCCATGGCGTTTCCTCCTGGGCTTCTCAGTGGCACTTTTGCTACATCAGTCAGCCCTCTGGACCCAAGATTTGTCCTCCACAAGAAGCAGATTTCTTAGCTTCAGGAGAAAGAATAAAAAGTCCACACTTAGGGATGGTGCCTGAAACACTATGCATGTGAGGGGCAGGCAGGTGGGTGTTCATCAATTACACTCTTTCCTGTGGACTGACAGAAGCAGGGAATGCCAAGGCCTTAGCTGGGAGCAGCACACGCTACCTGTGTGGGACTTGGAAGTGATGGCTTCCCTTCCTTTCTATGAACTTGGTTATAGCACACAGGACTGCTCCAGCCTTTAAAGGCAGACATAGCCCTAATAGCATATTGGGAGCCACAGAGCACTCCAAGGGGAATCCAAAGGGTCCTCCAGCTCCCACTAGGAAGCAAATTCAAGCCTTTAATGCTTACTTGTCTTCCTGAACTAGCAGGAAGCCCCTAGTCTGGCCTCGGAGAGGCCCTCAGCTGGAAGAGGAGACTGGAGCTCATTTTTCCAATGAGCCTTTTAAGTTATTTTCATTTTGCTGACTCGCACTTTTCTGAGTTAAGGAGCTTTGGGAGATGGTTCTAGGCCATTTAAGCAGAAAGCCTCATTGGTTGCAATCTCTGGGAAAGGAAGATATTTAACACTGTGTGGCCCAGCCTGTGGCTCTCACACTATTTCTAGGAGGCAGGTAAGGGATTTGGAGTATTTCTGTGCTTCAGAGAGCTTACCCCATGTGCTGGCTAGTCTATGTCAACTTGACACACACTTGAGTTACTTGAAAGGAGGGAATCTTAATTAAGAAAATGCTTCATAAGATATGGTTTAAGACATTTTCTTAATCAGTGATTGATGGGGAGGGACCAGCCCATTGTGGGTGATGCCATCTTTGGGCTGATGGTCCTAGGTTCTATAAAAAAAAGCAGCAGGCTGAATAAGTGGTGGGAACAAGCCAGTAATCAACATCTTTCCATGGCCTCTGCATCAACTTCTGTTTCCAGGTTCCTGCCTTGTGTGTGTTCTTGTCCTGGATTCCTCCAATAACAGGCTATGATGTAGACATGTAAGCCAAATAAACCCTTTCTTCCCTGAAGTTGCTTTGATCATGGTGTTTGATAATAACAATGAAAACCCTAACTAAGACAGTCCAGGACCAAATAGAGCCAACCTTTCCAGAGTTAGCAAAACAAACAAAACCACAGAATGATTTGGTTTGATGGACTGGACTACTTTTGTGTGTGTGTGTGTGTGTGTGTGTGTGTGTGTGTGTGTGTGTGTGTGTGTGTGGTTTTTGTTTTTTTTGAGACAGGGTTTCTCTGTATAGCCCTGGCTGTCCTGGAACTCACTCTGTAGACCAGGCTGGCCTCAAACTCAGAAATCTGCCTGCCTCTGCCTCCCAAGTGCTGGGATCAAAGGCGTGCGCCACCACCGCCCAGCTGGACTGGACTACTTAAGTTTTAAATTATGCTTCTAAGATGCCTGTCTGCCTGTCTACTTCCTTTCCTTTCCTTTCCTTTCTTTTCCTTCCCTTCCCTTCCCTTCCCTTCCCTTCCCTTCCCTTCCCTTCCCTTCCCTTCCCTTCCCTTCCCTTCCCTTCTTCTTTCTCTTTCATTGTCTTCAGTGAGCAGAGTAGCCAAGGTTTTCTCTGTACCCTTTCCCCAGCACAGGGTCAGGGACTCATTCATTTAGTTCATCAGGCTTCTTAGGATCCACAGCTAAAATTCCGTGTGATTGATAAGAATGATTGTGTTTCACTTTGGGCATTATTGTCTATTTATTCTGATGAAAGCACAGTATTCCAGAGAAGTTAAGACACTTTCCTCCCTGTCTCAGGGTCAGACAGGTAATAAATAAGAGGGTAAAGATTCAAATCCAAGACCTTCTGAGTCCCCATCCACTGTTTCCCTCAGCATAGCCTCCGTCCAGCTATCAGTCAGCTCGACAAGCCAGCTGTACATACCATAGTTCTGCTGATTTGAACAACAGAGTCAAAGAAGTGCCCTCTTCCTTGACTGGACTCTGACCAGGCTCACAGCCATCTTGAACTCCTTCTCCTGTGTAGACCAGACTGGCCTTAAAAGAGACCTACCTACATCCTTATGCCGGTTTGAGGGTAGTCCTCAATGGGCAGCAGAGGGAAGACAGCAAAAAGACTGTCATTTTCCAGCAATTTAAAGCAAGTACACACAAAGTAGAAAGAAGAAACAACCCACCTGATCCATTCCAAGTGCTGCACTCCACACACCTACCTGTCTGTGTACCTGAACTGCAAACCAGTCCCGGAGCTCAGTTTCAGTTTCACACGGGATGACTGCGTCCTCCCCACTCAAGGGCTCTAGGGAGGACTAAATCACAGATCAGTCAAAGGCATTTGACAACTGTGAAGTACCAAAGGGCTATAAACAGTAGCTGTCCCCTTCTGTGCTTTTCCCTTTCTGACTCAGACTATGGCATCTACAAGAGCAGAAACAGCCTAATTCATCTTCTGACCTTAGACTCAGCTCAGGAGCTTTGACTGGCTGAGTCAAAGCCCTAAAGGTGCAGCAGTCACCCTCTGAACACCCCATCACCACCACCTTCCAGCACTTAGGCTTAAAGGGCTGCTTGGCTTGAGCAGGATTTATCTCACCTGGGACACATAAATCCACTATCAAATGTATTTTCAGATGCTTAGGAGAGAGAGCTTTGAAACCTAGTCCTCAGCCCCGGGCACGAAGAATGCTGCAGGGACCAGAGGTCTCCTCTGCCCCATTTTCTCTCCGCCTCTGGCTCCTTTGCTTAGCCATATCCCTGAACTGTGCTTTCTCTCCTGGTTGGCTGGACCAAGTGCAAATGCAATGGAAGTGGCCCTGATTAAGGACATCTTTGAACTGAGTCCTTCCATGTCCATATCCGAGTCTCTGAGATTGTCTTTACTCCTAATATAAAGATGAAAATTCAGAGGCCAGTGAAGTTCCAATGAGCAGAGCCAGGAGCAAATCTGATTGTGTTGATCTGGTGGGCTGAGCTGTCTCCATGGACTTTAAAAGCAAGGCTGCCCTCAGACACCATGTTGGCAACAGGATACATTGATTCCCCACCTTTCGATCCAGAAGAGTGGCAGAGGCAGCTAGAGAAGCTGCCGTGAGGAGCTTCCTTTGTATTTTGAATGTGTAGTCTCTAATTAGACTTTGCCTTAATTGCAAGATTTCCATGTACCCCATGACTGCTGTGTGCCCTGTCGGGGGATAAACACATCCATCAAGTGAGAAGCAAATTGTGGCTGTTACCTTGGCCCTGTCATCCTGTTGGCTTGCTCTTCCACAGTTCCTCTGGGGACTTAGCTTAGCCTTCCCCTGCTAAAGTGCTTTGGGGCTCACATTTTAATCAAATGTGTACCTGCCTCTAGGATAAAAAAAAAAGAGTATAGATTCAGCTCAAAAGTGATTAAATTTAATAACCAAAAGACCAGGAAAAAAGGCTGCTGTGCTGCGCATAATTTCACCAGATATTTCTTCTGTCACGTGGCCATATTCTATATGCTGTATGGGGACACTTTATTAAAAATGCCATTTATTTTAACAGCAGCAATAAGGGAAACACACACCTTCCCCTTCTTTCTCCCCACTGCGTTAAAGGCATTTGTGGTTATTAAATTACTCTTGAGTAGAGGAATGCCTGTCTCCAAATTTACTCTGAAGCATTTCAATAAAATGATCTCAAATGTTTATTCACTCAGCAAATACTCACCCAAAGCCATTCTGGGCCCAGTGCCTAGCCAGCACTTGGATAATGAGGTAAAGCAGGCAGAGCTCCTTCCTGTGTCCCAATAGCTCCTAGAGCATGGGGCAGGGCAGGGCACAAAAGCAGAGTCTGGAGCCTGGCCTCTGTCTCTTCAAGGAGCCAATGGATGGATGAATGGATGAATGAATGAATGAATGAATGAATGAATGAATGAATGAGGGATGGGTAGATCTAGAAAGATTAGCATAGACTAGTATCTCAAGGTTGGAGCTGCAGATGTGTGGAGCCCAAGAAGATATGAGAAAGATTAATAGTTCTCTTATAGTGTTCTGGAAGGGGCACTGACCAGTTCCTGGGCTATTCCTCTGAATAGACAATAGGCACTGGTGTTACAGGCAGAGAGAAGATGTAGGAGGAAGACCCAGGGCCATGCAGTTTTCCTAGAAATGTCCACAAACTGTCCCCACTCTCATGTCTTGTTTTACCTCAGTCCCCACACCCAGCTAAAATGTAAAAAAAAAAAAAAAAAAAAAAACAAATTTCTTTCAGAAAAGTGTGGGAGTGCCCTTCAAAGGTGAAATAAAAGGTGCAGTAACTGTGTAGCTTTACTTCTCCTTCAGCCCTGCAAGAAGTCCAGTGTGGAGGCAGGATCAGCTGAGAGGCCAAGCTGCAGAGGTGAAGCAAGTTAAGGCTGTAGTGAGCACCTTAGACACTGGACTTGGCTGTGAGATGTTAGCAGGGAATCATGGGGATTTGAACACGGAGGCCTATTAGCTGGAAGGGAAGGCCGCTGTGGTGGGGCTTTGGTAATGGAAGACAGGGTGAGACTGCAGTAAAGGATAACAGGAGGCCAGTGAGAGAAACAGAATCCTGGAAGCAAGGCAGGGTCAAGCTGAGGTAATGTTCTGATTAGAGGGGAGGCACAAGGGGCTCCACTGATGCTGGCTTGGCAGAGTCAGGAGACAGGGATATTGCTAGCCAGGGAGCATGCTAGGGACCTGTCTCTGGGACACTGTAGAGGGCTGTGCAGCAGGGTTGTGCTCCAGGACACTTTACCTGAACATGAATTCCATTGTTTGAAACCATCTATCCAGATGCAGGTCTCATGTTTACATAATCAGGAATCGAGCTGACAGGTGCTCTTTAAAATACGCAAGTAATAGCCTAAGGAGCAAGAGGTCCCAGCATCTACTATCATACTGTTGACACCAGGATGTCTGGCTCTCACCTCCATCCCTTTAAAGAGAGTCCTGTGATAATGGAAAAGGCACCAGCGTTTGTTCTGAGTAAATAGGCCAGGCTCCCATACCATCAGGAATGGGAACTCAATGCCCCTCCCACCTGCTGCTCAGCTGTGATCCAGTCACCGCAATGACATCTGTCCTAACATGCTGGGTTAAACAGCCAGTTGTGCAGGGACCTGAGCAAGCTCGGTGCACTGAAGAGGCTGCTCAGATCCTAGGAAATACTGCCGCCCAGGCAGGCCCTATGTAAGGATGGGCACAGGGTCTTACAGCTCACATTTCCGCAAGCCCTTGACATGGTTGAGGCTCCTGATGCTAGGGAGCCCTCCAGTGTTGTCCTCATCTAGCTCATATGCAGACTACCAGAGCTTGGTCTCTAGAAAAACCTTGTTCTTCTCATCCTGGGCCCCTTAGGCTCCAGTCTCTCCTAAGCAGAGCTGGGGGCTGATCAGCTGACACTAGGACCCAGCCAACCCTCACTCTCTCCAACCTTTCCATGATGAATGAATCCCCTGAAGCCCCAGCTGCTGTCCAGAACATTCGAACGTTCTTCCACAGTCCTCCTGTTTGCAGCATGGCTGTCTCTGAGAGTTGCTTGCCCTCCTTCAGTACCCTTACATGAGTATTCTTCCTGTGGGAAACACCTTGTCTGGAAATGCTGAGTCCCAGGCTGACCCAAGTGTGTCTTTTCTGGGACTTTGTGGATCTATCACTGCTCACTTTAGTGAATTCCATTTATGCTTTGGTGTTGTTGTTTGTTTGTCTTCTTGTTTTCTTGGAGACAGGGTCTTAACCATATAGTCCTGGCTGGCCTGGAACTAACAGAGCTCTGCCTGTCTCTGCCTCCTGAGCGCTGGGATAAAAGTCATGTGCCATCGCGCTGAGGTTTCTGTTTGGTTTTGCAGCTGTCCTGCCTACCAGACCAAGACAAGAACTTCTGAAGGACAGTCTACCTTGCTCAGTATGGTCCTTGACCCAGCACAAACCTGGAAAAAGGGCATCAGTGAGAATCAGTCCTGAGCTGCTGCGGTTTCCCAGTCACAGGGTACCCCGCACATCAAGCACTGGCAGCAGGCTCAGATGGGGCCAGGGAGATGGGGTAGGACAGGGCCTCCAGGGTGCTGCCACACCCCCTGGGGCTACTGTCTTGGTGCCTTTCTTGTGTGCTCCTGTTTTTAACCCCATTCATGGGGGCCACAGCCACGTAATTGGATTGAGCCGACACTGACAAGGTCAATTTGACAATTTCATTAATCTTTTATTAAACACGAGCCCTGAGCTCCAGCCAAGCTTGTCTGTGAGCTGTCCCCAGAACGTGCCTGGCATATTCCTGTCTCGTATGCTTCCGCCCGGCCAGACATGACTGTCCTGGTAATGCCAGCTGTGACAGAGTGCTTCCCGGGTGCTGGATCTGATGCAGAGGAAAGCTTTCAGTCTCTTGGGCCACCTGGTATGTGATTAGTGTGCCACATGATTATCAAGATGATGGTGGTGGTGGAGGTGACAATGATGAGGTCACAGTAACCCTGACAATTAGAAATCAAACCTTTTCCTTTGTTTGCTGAGAATGAGATTGAGCCTTGGAGAAAGGACTTTAAGGGTTCTTTCCTGGGGAGAATGAAGAGCAGGTAACAGTGGAACTAGCAAGCTAGAATGGACCAGAGTTTCAGAGGGAACAATGGAGATGTGTATGATAAGCAATGTGTCCGTCACATGATACACATACAACTGAAGTGTTAGAAGTGAAGGGACAGAGGAGGGAAGGGAAAAGACAGGGATCTGGAAAACTGATGTATATGATGCCTCTGTAAGAGCCTTGAGGAAGATAGTGGATGCCTTTGTGTGTGAGAGGAGGATCTTAGACATGAGCTCTCAGGATTCAGCGAGAAGAAGGAGAGACAGGAGAGCACTAAGAGGAGTCCAGGGTGACTGTGATGGAGAGAGAGAGGATGATGAGACTGGAAGACCAGGTGGAACCAGGGCTCAGGAGCCTTGGGAACACAGGAGGGTTTTCAGCAAGGATCTAGAAGCATCATTTGAAAGCACTTCTGGGTATGTTGTGGAGGACTGATTGGAGAGTGCTCGGCTTTTTCAGGCATTCTGGCAACAGGAAGTAAGGACTTTCTGAGAAACTGTGGGAGGGGGGGTGAGGGGTTAGAGCAGGGAGGAGAGGGACACAGGGCCCATGTGATTTCAGGCAAAGGAAAGGCTGTCTTTGGAGCTGGGCAGAGGGGAGGGAACAAGTTCCATACCAGGCCCAGACAATATAGTGAGTGAGTACCAGAGCTTCCTCAACCCGCACCCAGAGGAAGAGGCTGTTAGGATCAGCCCATTCATGGGCTGTGTGCAGATCTTAATTAGCGGGGGCAGGTAGTTTGTCAGATGAGACCCTTGCTGATACAGCCATGCCCAGTGCTTACCTCCAGAGCTGTAAGGAGACAGGCTGCCCTTAACACTATAGGTTAATGGCTCCCCTGGCAAGGAAAAGAGCCCAGGGACCCACTGACTCACAACATGGGAATTTACAGGCTCACCCTCAAGGACCTAAGAAGCCATTAATGCCCTTGGCCAGATTTCTGCAATGTCACTCAAGGCCTGAGCTACTCAGAAGACCTCAGCTCCCCTACTTTGCTGATACCTGCTTTCTGCTAAACTTGTTCTTCCCCAGGAGTAGACTACAGACATTGGCCATGGGCTAGGCACAAGTCAGACCCTGAACTACGGAGATGGGTTGCCAATGGTGGAACCCTGAGGACCGTCAGGTAGAGGTGAGCTGTGACGGCAGCCAGTGATACTCAGTGCTAGGAATAGAGCATGTCCCAAGGAGGAGAGATGGGTATTAGAATATGCACAGCGGCTCTATGGGCAGGCCAGAAGTGGTGAGCTTTGGACTTCTCTTGATGATCAGCTTTGTGTCATTACTGCCTTATTGTTGTTGTTATCTGGTTATATAAAAGTTGTCATGAGAATTGATAGAAACTGCCTTCTTCGTGTTTGAAACTACCTGGGGCAGAATCTAGGAAAGGGTTCTCCAGACTCCTTGCCTCCATATTGAAAGAGGGGAGCTGTGAAAAGTGAGTGGATGGAGTCATAGGAGTTCAATGCTTAAACCCAATCTGATTAGTCTCTCTGCTTCTGTAAAACAAACAAAAAACAGGCTCGCTGCTGCTGCCTCCATGCACAGACACACTGCAGCCTCTGCTATTGGCTGGCTTGTCTCTGTGTACCTGCCAGCCTCCTCCCTCATACCCACCCTCCCCGCTGTAACATGCCAACTGCTCCTGCACTTCCCAGGGTAGCCACAGGTAGTCCCCACCCTCAGACTTTGTTGGTATGGCTTTCTCTGCTTGGAGGGTCCATTTCATACAAGGGCCCCTTTGGTGGCATTGTCGGCTATGCTAGCAAGTCTTCTCTGGGAGAATTTAGGGTTCGGAGCCAGGCATAGGGCTGCTGAGTCTCAGGGAATTCTTCAGTGCCCTCCCCTTGACATGAAGCAGTCAACTGCCCCTACTGCATCCAGGGAGGCAGGCTTCTTTTCTTCAGTTCCCCTGATGCTTATAGGGCTCCTGTGGAGGAGATAAAGGGGCAGCCTCCCAGCCAGCTGACTTTGGGGACCTGAACTCTGGATTCCCTACTGAGGTTCTGTGCCACATTGGAGAGTTAGTTAATCTCAGTGCTTCTGGTTCTTCCTAGCTATATCAGGCGTCCTGATAGGAACTGCTTTGTTGCAGGAGCTAATCTGGTTGTCATTCAAAGGTCTTAGAAGAATGCCTGGCAGGGAGCAAGTGCTCACTAAGGGGCTAATCATTACCATTGCTTTTTAATTTGAAAATGACAAAGTGAAAGGTAAAAATACACAGGAGATAAAAAGAAAAAGCATCTTTCTCAATTGCCTTACAGGGGCTTCCCTGTGTTCTGTTCATCCCACTGATGTGTTGAACATCTATTGTGTACACACACTCATGAAGGCACACATACACAATCCTGCGAGCCTCTTCTGGGCTTGCTTTTCTTACTTATTAGCATACGCAAATGTCTTTGAAGCCCCACAGGAACTTTATCTGGCTTTGTAGTCACATGGCCTGCTACAGAATAGGCATTGTATGAAATCCTGTAGAAGTGGTGGGTGGGGGGTGGGGGGCAGGGGAGAAGCAGAAGTCAAACTGGCTTAGGGTAGCAGCTAGAGGTAAGTCCAAAGAGTCAACTACAGCCTAGCAGTTGTCACTGCTGAGAGGAAGGGCAACCATATACGAATGACCTCCTTGCTGCAGATGAGATATCTTCATTTAAGGTTTCTGGGCTAGAAATGTCATTTCCAAATGTGTCCATTAGTAGATTTGAAGATGAGGTCTTTGGGAGGTATGGGGTATTGGGAGGGGTCATGGGGCCTCATCATGTCACAGTGGCTTCCACAAGGCAGAGAGCCCTGAGCCAGTGATGAGTTCATACGTGTAATGAAGCAGTTCTGTCTCCACATAGGATGCTGTGTGTCGTGTTTTGGGGAAGCAGGAAGACCCTCACCACCACCTGGTGCTGTGCTCTTAGACTTTCCAGCCTCTGAATGTCATTTTTTTTAATGCGTTGCTTGTCTGAGGTGTTTGGTTCTATGAACACAAAGCACACCGAGACACCTTTCATTTTAGTGACAATACTTGAAGCCAGAGAGGGGCCCAGGCTCCCTGAAATCACTGAGCAGTCAGTGAGGGGAGAGCTGAACACAGCCAGGCTTTGGCTTTGGTACATGGGTAAAATGTGTTACCCTTCCCTTCTTCCCTCCCACAGTCCTCCTGCCTTGAGGTGTAACTCCTGGGTGGGGACAGCCTTTTGCCCTTGTTACCTTGTTCTGCACTTTCCAAAGCCTGAGTTTGTTGTAGAGCCTGGAGCAGCTGCTTCCAGATGGGTAGGAGGCAGAAGGGAGCAGGACATGACCAATGAGGAAGGTTACTAGAACAAGAGGGACTCTTTTTCCTTTGTTGCTCCTAGTGGATTTTGCCTCTTGGATTCCACCGTATTTTGCTTTGGTTTGGAAGCTTTGCTCCTTCATTCCCTCAACATGCATGCAGACATACACCGAAGCATATACAATCTACTCAACATGCATGCACACATACACCGAAGCATATACAATCTACTGCAAAAAGGGAAGTAAGCACGACACTGGCCAAGTGGATTATGCTGGGTCTCATTGTGGCAGACTAAAGCATTTTCTCTATTAGAAAACAATCCTTTCTAAACCCTCCCCACGAGTCTTCTGCCATCGTCACTGCACCCTGGGCCATTTGTGTGTACAGTGTCCTCTGCTCTTTTTACCTTGTCTCAGAATCCCAGGGCTCCTCCTGATCCATCCATTCCTCCCACCCATGTAATCGGCTCATCCAAGTACCTCATGCAACCATCCTCCAAGCCTACCTCTAGTGCTCATATAGCCCTGTTCCTGGATGTTAGCGTCCTACCCCAGAGAGATACCTGGGATGGGAGGCTGGTCAGAAGCTTTATAGCATTGGCTAGGTGTGGGTTTCAGGCAGCCAGGGAGCCAGGCAGTTTCTCATCATATGCTAGATTCAGCTATGAAAGAATACAGATGTGTGTGCTTTATCTAGGGGTCTGAGAAAACCACTTTCCAGATCTCAGATTCTACATCTGAAAGGTGCTGATGATGTTGGTTGAGCCGGCATGTTAAACTGGCAAAGATGTAGAAAATAATTAAGTGTTCCACTGGTGTATATTTCCTTCCCTGACCCTTTCCCTAGGCGACAGAGTAACTACAGGGGCCAAAAAAGAGACCCCAAACTCAAAGTGGAACAACAGAGCTGATCCCTGGCCAGGCATGCAAGAGATAAATGGGTAGTCTGGCATGCCCTTCACGTAAACTCCAGCTGTGTATTGAGATGTCAAACTATTGCTGACTCTTCACGCAGTCTCCCAGATCTCAGCAGCAGCTGTGGGAAAACACTTCCCATCCCCAGGTAGACAGATAGTGGACCTTTGAGATGACATGAATAACTGGAAACACACTGAACACCAGGGGCTTCATGGTCACCTTTATCACTTGCACTTTGATCAATAAAGGAATGTATTTTACGAGAGCATGGGGTGCTTGCCCAGAATTGCCTTCAAGAACATGATGCCCAAGTGTATGTGGATTGGCTTGAGTTCATGGCCATCTAAATGGCCAGTCTCTCTTCTCAGGAAGTGACACTACTGGCCACCTATGGCTGGGTCACCCAGTGTCTCCCACATCTGCTCAATGCCAGTTACTTCTTATCAGACCAGAAGTAATTCAGGGAAGGAATGAGAGGCTGGGGGAGGAGAACACCTTCTAGCTGGGACACTTCCCTCAAGAATCTCAGGAAATGAGCATACACATAGCTGGCACAGTCTGACAAGTATGTAACCCAGATGGCTCAGCCTGGTGCTATGGAGTATGACTGCTTCCAGTGGGCACAATTTCCCCTGACATTTTCCTCATGGCTATTAAAAGGAACCAATTTAAGTAACAGCCCTAGAGTCAGTGATGGGAGAATCTGGGGACTGGTACCTCACTCACACACCTGTTGTTCTTTTATCCACAGTCATTAATTTAACACAAATTTATGGAGTTTCTTTGCTGTCCCTGTCTTATTTTGAGTACTGGGTGTTTGAGCATCTAAGACTCAAGATTCCCATCTACATCGAATTTATTCTCTAGTGAAGTAAGGGAGACAAACTCTAAGGGACAAATAGACAAGTAGACAATCATAGCCTTGTGCTTAAATAGTTTTAATCACTTAAAGTAGTTTTTGTTTATAATAGTGTTTGAGTGATTTGCATTTAGAAGAAACTGCTGCAGATTTGGAGTTTTGATCTTTCTCAAGCTGATGATATATCACAATATGTTAGTTTTCTCCAAAAGCAGAAAAAAAGGACTGTAGCTTGGTTAATCACATAGTACTGTGTTGTCAGCAGCCTGAACATGGTTATCCACTGAATCAAACGAGCTCTTCAATACTTTATTATAAAATAGGCTTGTGCTATAGGACCTTGTTCAGATGTAGGCTGACATTTGTCCTTCACATATTTAAGTAGTCCAGGCTTAGCCAAGAATGCCCAGCAGGTCAGGTGCAGTAAATGCATTTGAACTTACACTGCTTCCCACTCAGTGTGTTTTCAGGAGGTAATTCCAATGTGTGAGGATTCATCTTTGTCAGCTCAATTGGATTAAGAGGAAGTTAGGATATTAGTACAGTGCATCTCTGAGTATGTCTGTGAGAGTGTTTACAGAGAGAATAAACTGACCAGGGAAAACCTACTGTGGATGTAGAAGGCACCACACCATAGGTGAGGGACCATGATGAAGGAAACAACTAGGGGTGGGCATAGGAAACCTGAAAGCTAGCACAGCCCCCTGTCAGGCCATTTCTTCCACAAACGATGGAACTCCTGAAACCATAGGGATTTTGCTGACCAGGGGTGTGTGAAGCAACACAAGGCAAAACAGCCATGGGGAGAGTGAAATGAAGAGCAGTTGGCCAGGCAACAGGACCACAGGTGAAGGCATGGACAAGGTTTACCATCCAAGTCAAGCAAAATGGGAAGTCATGAAGGTTTCAAGCAAGAAAAAAGAAAAAACCCAACTTATGTCTTATGAAAAATCATCCCAGTTATTACTGTGGAACATTAACATGAACACAAGTGTGAAAGCAAGAGGAAGCTCCCAAGATGCTCAGTGGAGGGCTAGAGGTGCAGGCAGAACTAAGTGTCGATGGAGATGAGACATGGCTAGCCTACAGACCTACATTAAAGGAAGAGGTATCTGCGGTGGATTGGGTGAGGACAAAGAAGAGAGAGGGGGAAGTCAGTCCAGGTGGTCCCAAAGTTTTAGAATGAGCAACTGGAAAGCTGGAGTTGCCATTATGACTGGATTAGGAAAGTTTGAGAGGTCGGACTGCGGACTTTCAATGGCAGGTTTAAGTGCCAGACATGTGAAGGGAGAAACTGGCATTGTAGTTAGGTCTGGGGATCTTGTGGTAAGAACTTAGGATTTTATCTGTAACCCCAGGCATCACTGGTATATTGAGGAGATGTAAAAACCAGGCAAAGGACGAGAACCTGCAGACCAGTGAGCATTAGCTAGAGAAGAGAAGAGGTCCTAGGTCCAAGAGGGAATCCCACACAGCTGAGTGACTTTGCACAGGTTCCTTCAGCAATCTCAACCTTGTTTCAAGTCAGTGGTTCTCCACCTTCCTAATGCTGTGACCCTTTCATTCTGTTCCTCGTGTTGTGGTGATCCTCAACCATAAAATTACTTTTGTTGCTACTCCATAACTGTAATTTTGTTAGTGGTTCATGTCATAATATAAATATCTAAATATCTATGTTTTCCAGTGGTCTTAAGTGACCCCTGTGAAAGGGTTATTCAACTCCTAAAGGGATGGGGACCCACAGGTTGAGAACTACTGCTCTCAGTGAAAGTGGCAGATGGAGAGCTGCTGAGCACCATGAGACCGTGGAGAAACCCTTCACAGACAGTACCCCACACCTTCCCAGGACAAGGGGCATCCCTGTAACTGCCTGGCCCCTTGCTCCCTGTGGTTCTCTTTGTATGACCTCGCCCCTTCCTTATCTCTCCATCAAATCTACAGAAATCCTATGCACGGTGTTCTGGCTCACTCACAGTCTGTGCCTCACCTATCCCTTCATGCTGCTGTAACAAAACACCTTATACAGGGTAATACAAAAACCAGAAATGCCTGGCTCGTAGTTTTGGAGGTGGAGAAGTCCAGGATGAAGGTGCTAGTCATTGGTAACAGATGAAAGACCCTTCCTCATGCATTATGTGATTTGTTTGTTCTCAGGGAGCTCCTATAGACCTCTTGTACATGGTACTAGTCCTATTCATGAGGGTGGGCTCTGGTGGCTTTCCAAAGATATTCTAATAGTATCCCCATTGATTTAGTTTCAATTGTATGCATTTGGGGAACACTAGCATTCAAACATGCAGTAGGCCACAGCGACCTGCTTTCTCCTTCCTCCAGAGATAACTCATTTGATACAAACAGTCCTTCACTCAAGCGGAGCCATTGTTCTACCTTTATCCCAGTTAGTCATCATGCTGACAGCAAGGCTGCCTTTTCCAGATATGGAAATGGAAGCACACAGAGGCTTGATGATTTACCCAAGTTGGAGCAGCCAGCGTGGCCTATCTCCTAGTCACGTCAGTCCACAGCATCTGACTTACTGATAGGGCAGCAGAAGCCTCCAGACTGAATTACCCACCTGGCTGAAAGTCTCTCCGCGCAGCTGGGAGGAAAGTTCCAGCTTAACTGAGTGCATGGTGTATATCAGATGGGCCAAAGCAACTAGGGCAGAACAGACTCTGTGGCAGTATTAAAGGAATCTGAAAGGGAAAGAAACAGGGTACAGACATGAGCTGTAACAATGGTCAGGGTAGTGTGTGTGGAGGTTTGGGGGGTGTTCATTTCTTTTGACTGGCTCAAACTCAGGTGTCTCTATTTCTTTCTTTCTCTCTCTCTCTCTCTCTCTCTCTCTCTCTCTCTCTCTCTGTGTGTGTGTGTGTGTGTGTGTCTGTGTGTGTCTGTGTGTGTCTGTGTGTGTGTGTTTGTGTCTGTGTGTGTCTGTGTGTGTTTCTGTGTGTGTGTGAGTGTGTGTGTCTATAAAAAAGAACATGGACACTGAGGGCAGGGGAGATGGCTCAGATTGCCCCATGAGTCTTAAAGAGCTTGCTGTATAAGCATGAGAATCTGAATTCAGGTCCCAAAAACCTACATGAAGCCAGAATCAATAGTACACATCTGTAACCCCAATACTCCTACAATGAGATGGAAATCATGGAAAAGAGAAACCTGGAAAGCCACAGCTCAGCTAGCCTGTTATATGTAATGGTGAACCACAAGAAACCTGCTCTCAAACAAGATGGAATGTGATGAGTTGTTTTCTGACCACACATGAGCTGTAGCATGCACATGCCTGAACTCACATATACATTAACACAAAGACACACAGTGACACAGAACAGACACACACACACACACACACACACACACACACACTAACAAACAGGATTTTATTCCAGAAATCACATAGATCATAGAGGAAGATCGTGATAAACCTAGAATGTGAATTCTGTTCTCTCTCTGAGAACTTGGTGCTGCTTAGTGACAGAAGTAGTCCCTGATGGATGATGTCCCTGGGTCCAGCCTTTGCTACTCTGCTGTGTCAAATACCAGCAAGCCCAAGAATCTTGTAGTGCAAAGAAGATGAGTCTGAAAATCACAAAGATCTAACTCAACTCTTATTTCTCCACTTAGAAGGCAGGTGATCTCAGGATATTATTTAACCTCTTCAAACCTCAATTTTCATACATATAAGATGGATATAATCTGTCTTAAAAGAGATAACGTAGAATTTAAAGAGATACCTGTTTATTGATTGCTCAGTATAGTCCCTGGCATATGGTGGGCATGCTTTCTCTTCCTCCTACTTCCTATTTCCCAGAATGGTAGTGTCACAACAACAGAGCGTCAGGTCAGAAGGGACAACATAACTCTGATACTCTGAATAGTAGCAGAGAGACAGGGATCTGACTTGACAAAAGGCTAGTACCGTGTCCCTAATGCCAAGACATCCCCAGGAGCAGCAGGGAGGTGTGAACACTACTGTGTCTACTGTGAGTCACAGTGGCACACTAGCTGCAGCCCTGGCTGGCCACTCTGGTTGCTGGTTGGCCTTGGAACCGTACACAGTTAGGGAGCCTTATGGAAGGGCCCCTTCCTGAAGAGCAAGTGCCATGCCTTGGAGGTTGCCTGAGCTTTCCCACCAAACTGGGCGCTGAGAGAAGGAGTACATTCCCTGTCCATCTGTTTCCCTTTAGCCACGGTGTTGGCTGCCTTCCTCCTTGGCTGCCTCTGGCCAGGGGCTTTCCAGTGAGTTAACAGCCCCTGGGAGAGTGGGAGAGGAAGCCCCAAGGGGAAATACTTTGAGATGGGAGACTGCCAGGGCTCCCAGGCCAGCCCAACCATATGCTCTGTCCTCAGCCTCCCTCTTAGCTCCCACAGTGCTCCCTGCAAGAACCAACTATTGTGGTTGCCGCATAGATAGTCCTAAGAAGCGGATGACTGTGGAATTCAGGACACCAAGTGTCCTTATGCTTCTTTTTTGTCATTTTTCTTAAATGATGTAAAGGATCAGTGGCCCCATAAAATCGACACAAATGCTAATACTTCATGTGCATGTAGAGATTTAAATTTAGTGACATACAGATATGGGGCTTGAACCCAGGTTTACCTATAGATCTCCCCAACCTCTGAGAGCACAGAAGGAAGCCTGCCTGGGCTCATCACTGTCCTCAGAGCTGCCACCTACTCCCCTGTGAGGTATTAGATGGTGGCATGACAGGGTCCTAGGGGCACCAGGCACACCAAGCAGATCAGCAGAAAATGATCTGTCCATCATGGCTCACTCATTCCCCAGGCATCCTCAGCCCCTACCAAGTGTCTTGCTTGATTTTCATCTTGATTCTGATCTGTAGGAGGAACAAGCGTCTGCTGTCCTGGGTCAGAGGATGGGATAAATATGCAAATCAGTCTTTATTACTTTGTTGTCATGACCTTGGCAGCAGGAATAAAATGCCACCTAGTTCCCTACCACCTCATTTAGATATGTTGCTCTTGTAATTGAAGGCTGTAGTGGTTGTAGGCTACTGAAATGTCAATGCACCATCTGGTCCAGGGTTCAGTATAAACATGGTCCTGTTGTGTGAGTGGGGCTGTGAGGGCAAGAGGGTGGAGGGATGTCAAGGAGCTGAGAACAAAGAGAGCTGGGCTTGAAGGCTGGGTTTGACTGTAGAAGCTGTTGAATGAGCACTGATAGGGCATCTGTGCCATGCCCAGCACTGCACTGTGTGCTGGTGCTGAGATACAAGGGGATCAAACTGTCTTGTGACAAGAGACTTAGTCCAGTGGAGTGGCTCAGTACACATGCACTAGTACATTCAAGTGTCACGGTATTGGAATAGAAAGCTCAGAGCATCTGGGGGTGGGAGCGGGAGCGGGACTTCCTGGATTGTAGTTAAGGCTGGGCATAGTGGCGCACACTTTTAATCCCAGCACGTGGGAAGCATAGAAAGGCCAGTCTTGTTTACAATAATGAGTTCCAGGCTATGCAAAGATAGATGGTGATGCCCTGTCTTCCCCTGCAAAAGACCTGCAAGGCTTCCTAGAGGAGTAATCTTTCTGCTGAGGCTTCAAGCTACAGTTCACTAGATTGTCACAGTGTGAAGGCTGTGCTGGGACAGGGATTTGAATGGTTTCAAAAAGCTCATTAATTCATATAAAATGCAATGGAGAAGTCAAGAAATTGGAAATAGCTTGGCTAGGCAGAAGCAAAAGATAAAGGCACGGTGGCTTTTTGGAGGGAACAAAGATCAGGGGAGAACATCCAGGATGAATTTTGGAATGCTCCCTTAGTGCTCTGCACCCCAGTTTCTCCATCTGTGCCCAAAGACAGTGCTGTTTATCTCACAATGCTACCTTGAGAATTAAGGAAGATGACTGTAAAAGCCCCAGCATGGGGCGCAGCCCCCCATGGTGCCCATACAAATCTTTTCTGCTAATGCTACTCAACCCAAAAGCCATGGCTATATCTTTAGAAGGGCTTCAGTGCCTAGCATAGTTCCTGTGGAGAGCCATAGAAGCAAAGGTGTGCTGGGCAGTCTTGGGAACTAAGCCTGCCATGTCCCCATGCAACAGCAATGAGCAAGCATATAGTTCATAGAGTTCTGGCTTAGGGGCAGGGAAGGCAGTGGGTGTTAAGGCTCTGCAGAGTAAAAGATACCAGCCAGGGAGGAGATACCAAGCAGGAGAGCCTGGAGGGAGGGACTGTTACTGGGCACTTGCAGCTACCTCTTTTGGTGCAGTTGTTCCCTGGGGTTTGGAGGGCCCTCCCCTTAGCCAGGAGGCCAGCTCTGCTCTGAGTTGTTTGAACTCTATCCATGTCTCAGGACATCTGGGAGTCATCAGCTGTCTGAGCAAGTCAGGAAACTGCTCTCCCCCTCCCCCTTCACCTCCCCCTCCCTCTCCCCCCTCATACACACGCACACACACACACACGCATACGCACACACATACGCACATGCACATGCATGTACATGCACATGCACACCTCTTCAGCCCCCCAGGCCTCAGTGTTCTGGTGTATGTGGTGAGGTGTTCCACCCAGATTGGCACTGCCTGAGTCCCTTTGGGCTGTCTCCCCATATTTGAAACCCCTTTGATAAGCTTCTCTGAGATCTGATAAAAAGGAAGAGTGTCTGCCAAATTACAGGTGCTTCAGGATACCCCCATTATAAGTGCCATTATCTTGAAAGACCCAGTCCTAACAAGGTCAATGCTAGATTGCTCTATGTGACACTCAGCTTCCTCCAGGTTCCCGTCCACCTCCTTCTTTCATAAATCACATGCCTGAGCAGGGCACCCGGCTGGAGTGAGACGGCGACCACTGCCTCTGTGGAGCTTATGTTCTTGGAGGAAATATAGGTAAATAGTAAAATAAATCTCAAAGAGCTAGGAAAGTAGAAAATATAGCTAACGAGAATGGAAGGCTAACTAATGTTTTTGTCTAACATGTGCTCAGGCCTATGCTTGGTCCCAGAGGTATTGGCAGTGGGGGGTGGGGGGCTGCAGACTATGTGGCTTGCTCTACTTCCAATCCCAGCACATGTTCCTGACAAGGCAAGCTCTCCCTTCCAATTCTTTGTATAACAAAACAGTTCTTGTTTTCTGCTAGTTGCTTGTTTTTAGGTGTGGATATGGGTATGCATATATGTGTGTATATGTGTATATATGTGTTTATGTCTATGTGCATATATATGTATGTGTGTATACATATGTATATGTACACATGTGTATGTACACATGTTTTGTATATCTGCAGTACTAAGGACTGGAGCCCAGGCCTCAAGCATTAGAGAATTTTTTTTATAGCTGTTTTAGTCTTTGTGCTGAGTTATTAAAATGTTTTGGACTCCTTCCTGTCTTTTCATATACTTTTGAACAGATATTTAAAGAACTATTTAGTTCCAAATATTTGAGAAAAACACAAAGTCATGTGGGCCTAGAGCATTTTGAAATTGTTGCTTTTCTTTCATGGTTACTTGGGGTTTCTCAGATCAATATTGGAGGCATCCAAAAACAGGTTGTCTCATCATAAAAATAAAATTCTCCACTTATGTTGTATTCCATTTGTGTTATGGTTCTGATGTCAAATGTCCCAAAGGGCCATGCGCTATGACTTGGTGGATGGCCTGTGACCCTACTAGAAGGTGGTGGGATAGTTTAGATGCTGGTGTCCAGCAGGAGAAAGTGAGGTTCTAGCTTCAGGGAACTTCCTCTCCTCCTGTTGGCTTCAGCACCCTCATCTCCTGTACACCCTGGCGAGACAATAGTATGTGTGAGAACCTCAGGACAGGACCCAGGAACGCATTTCCTCCTCATAGGATTCTCCCAGGTTTTGTCATGGCAACTGAAAGTTGACAATGCATCTTATTTATTGGCTTATATTTGTTGCTTTTTTCCCCTATAATTTTATCTTCCATAAACAAAACCAACCACAAAAATAATACCATATTTACTGGTTTTCTCTTGAAAGCAGCTCTTGGATTTCCGTATGGAATCGACCGTTTTCCTGCTTTCTAGTTTATTTGTTTATATATTTACTTGTCCTTTCCTGGGGCTTTCCATGGGTGTCCTTTGTTTGTTTTTTCCAGTGGCTCAGCGGCAAGCTGAATCCTTCCTCTCAAGCTGTCTTCTTTAATTAGGGATGTATTTGAGCTGAAACGTTACCCACTCTGCACAGCTTTGCCAGCACGCTGCATGAGGAATTGTTTTCTTATTTTCATTATTTTCTAAATATTTTGTACTTGTGGGGTTTTTTTGACATAATATTATTAGAAAAGATTCTAATTTCCATGTGGCAGTTCACTGCAGCTGTTTCTGTTGTTGAAATGTTACTTATTTCTAGTTTGTCTGCTCACAGTCCAAAAATGAAACACTATATATTTATATAACTTGGAATTTAGTCTATATTTATAAAATAAGAACACATTATATGTCATTAACTCTACCAATTCATTTATTCAGATATTTTCCATATTTACTTTTCTTTCGCTATACCTCTTTATATTTTAAATATTTAGCATGTATAAAGTCATATAGGTAGGTACATAGTTCTGAAACATAATCATGTAATGAACGCCTATGGATTCCCCATTCTTAGAGTCAGAACAGTGCTAATAATTCACACCAATACCTCACCAATTTGCTTACCCTTGGTGGGTAACTGTCATTATCTTTAAGAAACAGAACAAAACAAGGTCTCACTGGTTAGCCTGGATCTCACTGTTTATAGACCAGGCTGGTCTCAAACTCACAGAGATCCTCTTGCCTCAGCTTCCTGAGTGATGGAATTAAAGGTGTAAACCACCATATTCAGCTCATTAGCAAATAATTGACTTATTTATTTTGTGTGTGGGGTGGGACATTCACATGCCACCATGCCCATGTGAAGGTCAAAGGACAGCTTCCTGAGATCTGGTTATCTCCTCCACATTGCTAAGGCTGGACCTGTCTTGTGTTGCTGCTCCACCGCATACTCCAGGTCTAGCTGACCTACAGCTTCTAGTACGTTTTTTGACCTTTCCATCTCTAGAAGCGCTGGGTTGCAGAAGCACACAGCACTGCCTCTGGTTTTGCTGTTTCCCTGTGTGGGTTCTGGGGCACTTTCCTGACAAACGCTTTTACCTACTGACTCGTCCCCTCAGTCGACTAGCATCAATTTTACATTTTATTTCCCCGCTTTTTAAATGCACCTTAAAAACAATCATCTAGGTGTGAATGATAGAAACTAGAGCCCGACTCACTGATACAGTTACCTTCGTCTATGGCCGTGCTATGTAAGCTTCTGCACAATGTTCTTTGGATTCCTCATACCTGATGCTTTAAAAAGTTGGCTGTTTGGAGTTGATAGATGGACCCACAGGTAAGGCCCTTGATGCCTAGGCTGATGCTCCAAATTCAATCTCTGGAACCCATGCTTTCAAAAGAGAGACCTAACTCCTGCGAGTGTCCTCTAACCTCCAAATGTGTCCTGTGACATCCATAGCCACATCCAATATGCACATGTGCACACAAATAAACAAACACATGTATACATATAAAAAGATAAAAATAAGAAAGTTAAAAACGTGGGTGTCTCCTTGAGTATATAACAGGTGTGTGATTGTTGAGGCCTCAGTGTGTATTTGGCCTTTAACAAAATCAGTTTCATGTGTTCAATGGCAGATATGCCTTGATTCCTGCTTTGGTTTTGTGTCTTCCTTTTGGCTTTCTTTCTAATTGAGTTTGCTTTAAATCCATAGGATGGGTTTTTAACCTGTGTGTTTTTTGCATGGAATGTGGGAATTGTGTAGATAGTTCTACTTAAGAGGCTGTGCTCTAAGAATGACCTGGGTTTAAGACTGTGGTCTCTGACCAAGGGCACATTACTTAGAACCCTTATGCTATGAATGCCCAAGCTGCAATACATGTAGTAAGAGCTCTGCTTCATATAACTAAAGGGAGAATTAGGTGAGACAATGCCTATGGAAGACAGTACAATACAACCCATGGGGTCCCTGTGCAGTGAATGTTGATTGTTTTTTGAATTTTTTCTCTTCTAAGTTGTATGTATTTTAATATTTGTATTGTAGTCCAATAATATTTGTTTTCAATAGAATAATTTGAACTATTTCTCTTACTCATAAATTTAAGACATCAAACGATTTGAACTACATACAACCCATCCTTTAACTGATCTAACTGACGTCTGTGTTTAATTCTACTACTGAATTTTGTATCATTTTAGGTATCTTTGTTGGTTTCTTTGTCTATATCATTACTAAAAATTTAGAAGTTAAAAATCCTGTTTGTAACTTAAATGCTAATATATATTTAAGGTGAGTGATATTGGTCAGCCATGGTGGCACACAACTTTAATCCCAACACTCAGGAGGCAGAGGCAGGTGGATCTCTATGAATTTGAAATCAGCCTGGTCTACATAGTGAGTTCCAGGATAACCAGAGTTATATAATGGACTATGTCATGAAAAACCCAACATCCCACCCAGAATAAAGAGGTGACATATATGACACATAGTTCTATCAAAATTTATCCGGTTAATGTTTAGGAAATAAAGCAATATATCTTTAACTTATTCCGTAATATAGTAATAGCTTGATAATTTTAAAAAATTAGTTGTGTGTGTGTGAAGGTACTTGCCATGGCACATGTGTAGAGGTTAGAGGACAACCTTCAGGAATTATCTCTTCCCACCTTGGTTTGTACTTTTGAAGCAGGGTCACTGTTGTTGCTGCCATGCTGTGCAGGCTTTCTGGTCCATGAGCTTCCAAGCAGTCCTCCTAGCCATTCTGCCTCTGGGAGGACAGATGTGTGCCTCGTCATCCAGCTTTTCATCTGGATTATGGAGACTGAACTCCAGCCATCAGACTTGCTCAACAGGCATTTTTACCTGCTGAGTCACCCTGATGGCCTGATAGCTTTTTAAAACGTGTTTCCCGCTAAAGAAAAATTCAGAAGCCAGTTACTTTTTATCTATATACCTTATTTCCTTTCTGCATATTGATAATTGTGACTGAACTTTATTTTGCCAAGATATAACTAGTTGACGTTTCCTGTTGGTTTGTGTTACTTCACTTTGATCTCTTGGGCTTTTGGTTCGTGAAGATATTTGTTTCGGCTCAGAACATTTTCCTTTGTCACATGTCACATCTGTGGTTTTCATTGTCATTGTGTCTCCCTTTAGTTCTCAGAATCCACACTTGTCTTTTGTACCTGTCATATTTTTTTTCTTTCTTATGCTGCTCTCTGAACTTTTCCCTCTATTCTTTCAAATCTGCCTTCTTCTCCTGGCGTGAGAAAGTACGCTTCACTTCTACAGTATCAGTTCTGTTCCTCCTTCATCCTGCTGGGAATTTTAGCTAGGTCTTGGTTCTGTACTCATTCAGCACATTGGCTTTCATCAGTGTCTTTCTCTGTCTCTAACATCCCATCCTCTGCCATCTCCCCTTATTCCCTGGCTGTGTAAGTAGCTGGTCTAACTCCTTCTGAGCTTCCTAAACTCTCTGACACGTTCTCAATCTCTTTTCAAAGCTTCTCTTCCCTCAGGCTCACAGGGTGATCTTTCCTTCTGTTAAATCCCATCCAGAACCAGGTCTTTATTATTTTCTCTTGGTTGAGGTTGTAGGCTATATTTTGCTTCACTTAATCGTCTTTGAATAGAGCAGTCTCCAGAAGACTTGCCAACTGCAAATGGGAAATGCAGGAATGCAGCAGACACTGTTCCTTATCCAGGGGTGAGGCCTTCCAGGGTCAGACCTAAAGTCCAAGTTTATGTCCCCCAGATCTGCTAAGAGGGTGATTTACCACCACTCCACCGCACCCCTGAAGTTGACTTTCTCATACAGTTTGCATTGCCCTCCTTTCTCCAGCAAACACTTCTTCCAAGCACTTCCTGTCTTATATTCACAAGTCCTTCTTTTAATGTTCTCTGTGCCTGTGGATACTAGCCATCTTCTGCTTCCTGTTGAGGCCACAGCTCAGATCTGTTTCTCAGTAGAAGCTCAAGAAGACAGGAGAGCCGCAGAGTCCTAGAGCAGCAGGATGGGAGCCCTGCGGCTCAAAGGCAGGTCCTCTGCAGAGACTCCCACTTCACTTCTCAGCACATCCTACACCTAGGAGCAGGATGTACGGAAAGTGGATTTTCACACGATTTGCTGTAGGAGCAGACATAAAATTGCCCCATCCTCAAATACGATATGTAGCACTTTTGTCAGCTTTTATTATCCCATGTGTCTTTGTGGGGCTTCTGATAGAAAGACAGAAGGTTCTATGTTAAGTATTACTAGCCAGCTACCATACCAACATCCAGATGTTTCAATGAAGGGTAATTTTACATGTTTCTTACTCATTATTCATTCATTCATTCATTAATTCATTCATTCATGTCTGCTTCTTCTAGTAGTTTCAGATTATTTTACTTCTAACCCAGTACAGGAACTGTCATCTACTGGATGCTGAAAATATGGTAAGTGTTAAGGTAAACCATCACATACAGGACAGAGAGTAGAATGCTATTTTGAAAGCAGATGCTAGTGGTCATCATAAACCCTGCAACATAGTCACAGTTTGAGAGCGATGTAGTAACTATCAGCCAATTTGACACTAGAAGCAGCCAAGACACTAGAAGGATGGGGATTATTTTCCACTGTTTACAAATAAAGAACTTGAGACACAAAATGAAGCTGATACCTGAGTTCCCATTAAGGTTAGGGCCAGGGAGCAGCGCCCCCTCCTGTGCAGGAGTGATAACTTCTGCAACCTTCCTTTCTTGCCAGGTCTAGTCCTGTGGGGAAGGAAGAGAGCTGAAGGGGTGGGGCAGAGTGGTTCTAAAGGTCAGAGGTCGGCCTCAGTTGCACATGCTAGCAGGTAGGCACTGTGTTGCTCTGAGGGAGGCCGATGGAACCTGAGCATGACAGCAAACAGCACCTGGTACAGAGAGAGACACAAGATAAATGTGAAAAGCAATTGTCAAGCAATGATTAATTGAGTTCTTGCCATGCGCTGCTATTTTGTATTCTTCCAGCATCTGTGCAGAGTAGGCACCATTCTTCCCTGCTTGTGGAAAGCAGAATTGCAGTGTCCAGAGGGCTTGTTCATGCCTAAGATTATAGAGCAGTAAGAAGCCATCCAGGAGGCAAATGCCTTCTGCCTGATCCCAAAGCCCCAGCCTTATGCTGAGCTCTAAATAACACAGGCAGAAATGAGGCCAAGTCCGCATTGTCAAGACAGTGAGTCTAGCTACAGATAAGTAACATCTTTCTGGAGTCAGGTTTAAGTGACTAGAAGAACCCGGGTGTGGGGAAATAGTGTGGTCAGCAGAATCCTCCCTTCCCATGGCAGCTAAATGAATTATCCTACCTTCAAAATGCAAAGAAGGAAGACCAGCTCTCATGAGCTGCCAGGGTTCTGGGATCATCTAGACCTACATTCCAGTATTGTTCTCCTTTGTACATATTTGCTCTGTGACTTTGGGTAGTGACTAAGTGTCTCTGGGCCTTAGCATTCTCCTCCATAGAACAGAGATAATGACATGGCCTGGTCGTTGTGAGGGTAGGATGAGAGTACCTGGCATGATGCCAGACATAGTAGGAGCGATTTGAAACCAGGATCCTGCTCAGTTCCAGGCCCTCCTCCTAGGCAAAGCTTCCCTCCTAAGGGAGCCTTCATTTCCTCTTTGTGAAAGGAGATGTGAATCTGTGGTTCACAACACACAGGGATGCTATAGATTAGACAGAACTAAAGGACAGAAGTGCCACTGGATCTAACCTAGGTATACAAGTAGTAGAAGAACCTACTACAGCAGGGGATGGGGGCAGGGATAGGGGAAGGACTTGGTGTGTGTGTGTGTGTGTGTGTGTGTGTGTGTCAGGACCAGTGTCTGGTTCAGTCTAGTTTCTGTAGTCAACATGGTAAGTAGCTTTGGGTGGTTTCTTTTGCCTTTGGGTCAAAAGCACGGGGCTGGCTAAGGGCAGTCTGTGCACTCTGTGCTTCTCACCACTGTACCCCAATAGCTTCTCTTGCCTTACCTCCTGGTCACTCACTCCCTGCGTTTATCACAGCCTAGCTGGTCAGCTCAGGCCATCTTACTGATGCTTCATGCTTCTTTGAGCTTTGTTCCATGGAGTTTCCCTTGAAGTTGCCTCAAGCCCAGTGGCCATTCTCTGCCCAGGGCCCAACTAAAGACACCCCTAAATTAGCCTAGATAGCCTGGAGTACAGGGGAGGGAAAGCGAAACCAGAGTGCAGGCTATCTCAGGCTACATAGAGATGCAGCCCAATCCCAGCAGTCATTCTGAGAGGGGCTCATTTGGTAACTGGATTCAAGGTTAGGAATGAGGTTGAGCTGAGGGATCCAAATGTGACCAGAATTAGGCTCTGGCTTTGGCTAAGGAGCAGTAAACCAGGTAAGTCCTTTGTGCTTTGTGTTGTATGCATCCATTGTTTTCAACACCTCTGAGGTTGCCGCCTTCTGCATCAACCCAGCCCCAGGATGTTTCTCCACACGTGTTAAAGTCCTTCAGGTTCTCTGTCGTATCTGTCATTGTTGTAATTTTTCACCTCTTAGGAGTATATCAAGCCTCAGAAATGAATAGAGTGAGTGAATGTTACACGCAAGCAATTTCAGGCTTACAAGGCAACTGCACAAAACCTCCATCTGTCCTTTTATCTGTCTGGTCAGTATTAAAGTCCCTTAGTTAGAAATTCACTTATTTATAGTGGTGTTTGGAGCACTAGAAAAAAATTTAAAAATCTCTGGGCCAGGATTAGGAGATGTGAGCTAAACCGCATCTTGCCTTCTCTGACAGTTACATTACCACACTTTACTAGCCTCATTCTCCCTGTTGTAAAATGGAAATGATAATGCCCACATTCCAAAATTGCTGTCCAGGTACCTGGCTTGGTCCTAAAACAAACACGATTTCTTTCTCTGTCCCCACCCACACCCTCAAAAGAGTGAATTCTGGAAGCATCATGCTGGAAGTCACCAGCAGGTGGCAGCACAAGGCGTGGTCATTCTATCAGTCCTGGACTAGTGAGAGGAGTTTTGATGTTTCAGGACCAACCTAGGCCTGGTGAGGTCCTTGCCTTTCATGCTAGTGGACCAAAGCTGGATGTCTTCTTGTCTTGCTCTGTGAAGAGCAACTGAGTCCTGGCATACCTACACCCAGAGCATAATTCAGTTTCCCAGACATTTTGCTGCTTTTTCTAAAAGGAGGTACCTTAAAAAGAGGTTCACCTATAGAACTTGGTTGAGTCTCTTTCATTAGGGCCAGCACAGTTGGGGCTGCTGATGTGCTGGCCATTTTTTTCTGGTGCCGGAAGGAAGTTTATCACAGATCTGGGTTCTGAGTTCCCTTCCATTCTGAAATATAGTTGGGTACCTGGAGGGCCATGTGGAAAGGTGTAGGTCAGAGGCATTTGAAGGAAAGCAGCTTTGAAGTTGGGGGCCATTATGTTAATGGCATTACTCAATTTCTGGAAGCAATTCTGATTAAATATTCATTGGTTTTGATTATACTGAAATTAGGGCTAAAGCGTGAAGTCAAATCGAGGGGAATAATGGCAGTGTAAATAATGCATGGCCTCTAAATTGAAAACAGCAGCTTGTGCAGCCAGGTCAGCCCCCACCCTGTCTGTCTATACCATTTGTTTAGAAGGTGATTAGTCTGATGTGGGCATTTCTTAGCAGCTCAGAGAATGCAATTGGAAAAAAAAATCCCAGGGCTCCCCGTATCTCTGGGAATGTGGGAGAATTAACATGGGCAACTTATAGCAGGGGATTTTCTCTAGGTCAAGAACGGGGAAGTGTAGAATCTTGGTGACATGCCGCCATAGAGTTCTGTAGTCTGCAAGTGACATAATCATGGGCTCTGAGAAGAATAGTCTCTTTCCTTCTAAATCTTTGGTGGTGTAATTGTTGAATGGAGATGATCGAATCAGGTGGAGAAGAGCTGCAGCTAGAGAGAGGCAAGAAGAACCAAGTGAGATTTGTTCAGATTAACAAGCCATAGAGACAGGACAGTCTATGAAGTGATGGGACAAATGGTGTATGTAGGATGGCATTATGGGGTCCAAATAAGGGTCAGGGGAGTTTTGAGAGAAACTGAGAGATGACAGACATCTTTATCATCATGATCTCCATTGGGGTCCTAATGCCTGGCACAGAGTGTTAACTGGTGGATATTGGTTGAATGGGCAATGCAAGATGATGCTGCAGAAGGGAGGATGTGAAAGGAAAGGACCACCTCCCATCAACAACCCTCAAACCCCTACTGTGTAAAGTGCTGGTGAGACAGGAGTTATCTCCCAGAAGTCAAACTCATAGCAGACCAGAGGCTGGTTATATAGAGTATTATGCTCCACCGACAGGATGAGTACCAGTGCTCACCTCTACAGCTGGGTCATGAGGCAGGCATGGGCACACAGATTCCTCACTGACTTGGTCTGTGATGTGCTAAAATATGACCCATGTCAATAATGATTATCCCAACTTCTGTCAGTTTTCTCAATCAGGTCCATAAAGGCCACCAGGCACAGCATGGCAGCACGGACCTGACCCTTCCATGGCACTCCTCCCACTGCTCTCAGTTCTTTTTTGGTTTTCCTTATTAAAGTTCCATCTGCCCTGCACCCTATTGTCCATGTTTCTCACTCTTCTTAGACACGAGGCAAAGAATTTGACAAAGGCAGTCTTTGGAGAAAGGCATGATGGCCAACCAGTTTTATGATTGAGGAAAAGGACACTTGAAAGGAATTAATTTGTACAGACAGTTAAAACGTTAAAAAAACGTAAACCACACTCATCTAGTAAGGGATGGCCTCGTGGGCTACCACTGGAGTTTAATCCTGCCTCTAGCCCTCTCTGCTCCCTGATTGATGTCATCATGAATCAGCTCCCACATTCCCACTGCTAAGTTCTGCACACAGCCTCCGGTGCTGTGCCTTCCCCTCCGCAGTGGACTGTCCAGTCTCAAACTATGAATCAAAATAATCCCCCCCACACACTACTTCCTGGTATTTTATTGCAAAGACAAGAAAAATAATTAATACATGCATCTAACCTCTACTTAGCCCTGGGCCAGATGAGCTAATAGAAAGATTAAATGGAAGAATCAGAGAAGCAAGGAGCTACAACCACGAGAAGGAATAGGTGCGTTTGGTATCTCTGCTGGGTGGTGTTTGGTAGTGTGAATCCTGAAGCTACCTGGCCTTGGTTCTTCCTTTCATCAGCTCTGTGATCACAGACACGTTAATGAGATTCACACCTATCAGGGCTACAGGGATGATATAAGCAAGTGGAGGTAAGACCTCTAACAGTCCTGGCTTGCAGGAAATATATCAAGAGCATCAGCTGTTACTCAGAGTTTAGAGGACTTCCTGGCAAGAGCACTACAATCCTCCCTAGCCTCTTTCCCTGCATGCAAAGCAAAGAGGAATAGAGAAGAGGAGGAAGCAAATCCAAGGAGGTAGTCACTAACCTGTGTCTGATGTCTACCTGTGCTGAGCACTGTAACAGACACCAGCATGTTTCACAGCCCAAATAACCTTTTGAGGCTTTTGGGGTCAGTTATATAGTAACTGCAGCTCAAGTCCTGACCTGCCTAGTGTCAATGTCATGGGTAGAGCTGTCCCTTGGATACATTTCTCCCTGGGGAGAGGGTGATGGTTGTGTTGGTAAACAGTATTTGTTCCCCTTATGGTTTCATGGGTGGGTGGCCAGCCCACGCTGCCTTTCCCAGACTTCTCCTGTCTACTGTGATGCTCTCCATGTGGGTGACTTGACAGACAACCATGCAAAGCCTTTCCAACTCCCTCAGCGTTACCTGAACATCCCAGTGGGAGGCTGGGATGGCAGACTTCCAAGCTTTGCAGCATGCCACCCCCATATTGGTTCTGGAGTCTGCCAGAGCCTCTTGAAGCTCATCACTAATTGGACTGGCCTGGGTTTTGCTTTATTCTTTCTGAAATCGCCCATCTTTCTGTGACTGCAGCTGTGCTGTAGTACCAGGAATTTGGTCCTGGGTGTCTCAGCTCCTTCCTGCTGTATTTCCAATTCCTCTTCTCTTCCCCACCCCCCTCAGGCTTTCATTAAGAAGGGAATAACAACTGGACTAGAAAATTCTTTATTTGATCCATCGTTAAGCTCCTCATTCTTGGCTATTTCATACATGTACATACATGTATACATTATACATACACATATATATGATCTATTCTGTATATATATATATATATATATATATATATATATATACATATACATATATATATATATATATATATATATATATGATGTATTCTCTTTAATCTTATCTCAATGCACTCTTATTCCCTTCCCACCCCTGTCAATGCTCCCTACTCTCAGTTGCTTTTCCACATTCCTGTCTTTTGTCTTTGTTTTATGGCCCACCATTGTCATCTTTGTGACCATGATCTTGGAACTACACTAAAGCCTGGTGGGCTCACCAGTGATACAACTGAAGGTAGTGACTGCCTCTCCTCTAGCATACACAACAGCAGATAGTTTAGCAAGTAGTATGGCCTCATGAGCTTCTTCCCATCCACGATTAACTGTTGACATACCCAGTCTTGTGGAGACTCAGAAAGATGGACGGAGCTGTTGTAAGGTCATGATTACCATGGCTGTGTCATGCTCTGGACATAATATCTCACAGCACTTCTCCCTATATTCTGGTTTTCATATTCTTTCTGGCCCCCATCTGGGATGTTCCCTGAACCTTACAGGGGGTAGAATAAATGTCATGTTTAAGGCTAAGTATTCAATGATCACTTATTCTTATCATCTTGAACAGCCATGAGTCTGTGAACTCACAGCAAAGAGTAGTTTCTCTGATTAAGGCTGAGCATTTCTCTGTAGGTGAAAACATAAAAATATTTACAAGGCCATTTTGCACCATGTCAATTTAGATAAAACAAAATAAAACAGCAACATCATCATCAACAAAAACAGCAGTAAGTTCTCCTCTATGGCATATCACCTCTAAATTTTTGAGCATGTTTTCAGCACAAGGATGAATTCTTTCCTATGGAAAAGGGCTCAAATCAAAACAGAAAGCAGTTTGTTGATCCCACAATAGTCAGGCCATTATAATTACATCAATGGATTCATTTTGCTTGTCAAGTTAGCATGTGAGCTAGTCACAAGGGAGGCTTCTAGCACAGTTCAAGCTTGGTTTCTCTGTACCTTTCCACAAATGTGTGAGCTATCTCAGCAATAGGGTCTGGGAATTTAGTTCTGGTGGGCAACTAGGAGGAATGGCAAGAGCCTGCCTGTATTATACTGAGGGCTTTGGTACCTGCCTATCAAGTCACCAAGTAGTGGTACCCACAACTTGATCTAGGAATCTCATTTAATAAACAAGATATTCTAAGAGAAGTATATCCTGCTGTGAAGAACCTTTCATTTCTAAAAATCCCCCCCCCCACTACTTCCTGGTATTTTATTGCGAAGACAAGAAAAATAATTAATACATGCATCTAACCTCTACTTAGCCCTAATGGACTAAGAACAGAACTCACAGAATCATATCATTAGATGTAGAAATGGCCTTTGGCAAAGTCCAACATTTCTTCATGCTGAAAACGCTATAGACTAAGGATAGAGAGTGCAAATCCACTGAGGACAGGGAGGCTCTGAGAGGTGAGGGCACTGACTCAGGAACACACAACAGCTAATCAGATGATTTACATTTCAGCCTCTATTCTGTGGAATCATTGCCCCAGCTCTGATTGGTCTCCATTCCAGTGAGGTTTTATTGACAGGGTGGCCTCTCCCCTTTTCCAAGAAGCTAGGTTATCCCCTTGATACCTCTGAAAAGTCAAGATCTGAGATAAGACTTAGCCCACTGTGGGTTCTACATGGTAGGCCCAGCTCTTGCCAGCAGCAAACTTCTCTGGCCCAAGCCTCAGTCTCTGGACCCTTTTAATGTTGAAGCCAAGGTCACTGTGGTTAGCACCTCCAGCCTTCCTCCTTCTCAGCACCTTCTCCATGCTCTCCTCCTCTCTCAATCTTTCCATATTTGCTCTGTTGGCCTCTATGTCTATCTCCCCCAGTGTCCCTTACCTCTAATTGTCCTTTCCATGATTTTCTACACTGTCTCCTGCCCTGCACTGGCTCCTGCCCCCCACCCCCACTCCACATTGGTCCTGTTCTCCCTGTTACTTCCCTCCCCATACATAACAGCTAAGCTATGTGGGAGAACTCCATGTATAAATATACCTGTAGCCTGTTAGCTACAGATAGACAGAAAGCCACCCATCCTTCTGGAAGGGCCCTGGGTGTTCTATGACTGATACTCCTAGAATGGCTTTAAAGTTAAAGCCAGGCACCAACAATGGAGGCTGCTGAATTAAACATACTCATTGTGTGGCTAGAGGGGGTTAGAAAGAGCAGGAAGGTGATTCTGCTATGGTGAAGCAATCAGCTTGATACTTTAGACACCATGCTTATCAGAGGAGCATGCTTGTAAGACCCCACCCTATATCAGAGCTCCACAGGCACTATGTCTTGATAGAAAAAGCTAGACCTGCCTATCTTGTATTCCCTTCCTCCTACCTCTTTCCCCTTCTTTCTTTCCCGCACAACCATCCTTCTATTCATTAGGGTGTTTTTGTTCAGCATGTGCTCCATGCAAGATACAGTGTTCTGTTCTAGAAGATGGTGATCCAGAGGTATGCATCCTATTCTGCAGACTCTTATGTGCTCTTCTAGACACTGGTCCAAATATAATTAAGCAAGACAATGTACACAGAAGATGAATATATACAGAGAGGCAGAGTATGATCTTACTTCAGTAAAGAAGTTAACCCTATCTAGGAGTACAAAGGTCTGATGAGAGGAAGGGAACCATATGCATAAATGATGGGGAGACAGCTAACTAAGACTTCAAGAATGAAGAGATATGATCTGGATTAGAACAAGCTGTGTGACCATCCCTTTCTGAGCCTCAGATTTGCCATCTGTAGAATGGAGAACACAATGTCTATCTCACAAAGATTTTGAGAAGATTCAATGAAGCAAGGTTGAGCAATCTCGCTGTATCTAAAGTTCCTTATCTCTCAAATGGAGACATAGCAGCATGCCAGGATCAGAGATTCTGAGAAGACATACTGAATGGCAGGGCATGTGGAATCCAAAGGCCATTGTATCACAAACTTAGCTATGTCGGTTGCCTTCATGACCCAGTGGATAAGGCAGGAAGTCAAGAGATATTCCTCTCATTTCATGGGAATGACTTATATATTATTTTGGTATCAGTTTATTATTATTATTATTTCCCTGCTGCACCTCCCATTCCTGTGAATTCCCTGAATTCCAAACCCTGACCTTGGTACCTGAGATGTCATCTCAGTGGCTAAGCCTGCCCATCCCTCCATTTATCTTATTTTTACATTTTATTTCAAAAAATTAGAGACAGGAGTAGACTCTGAGAGGTAAAATGACTTTCCAAAGGTTGCACAGCCAGTACTACAGGGCTGGGTAGGGTAACCACAGCCCACTGCCTGTGGCATGCCATTTGGATCCAGCTGGTAAACATGGCTGGGTTTGGAGTCAGGACCTCTGGAATACCATAGACCAAAGACCCTGATACCTCTTTCTTCTCTTTTGTTTAAAGAAGGGACAACAGAGACCCAGAGCATGAGTTGCAGCTACACATGTGACATGGCAGAAGCATCTTCTTAAAGCTTTCAGGACTCAAGCATTTATGGCAGAAACCACAGTCCAAGATAGCTTTCTTTGGTCTGTATCTTTTGGCTCCTCTCTCATCTCCCCTCTCTCTTCATTCCTCTCTCCTCCACTCTATTCTCTTCCCTTTCCTCTCCTCTGCTCTCTTCTCTTTCTCTTTGTCTTTTTCGGGGGTGATGGGGTAGTGGAAAAATGTTTCTAATACTTACAAATCAGTGATGTCATGTACAAGATATCACCTCTAATATTTCTTGCAAAATGGAGGCAGCATCAGTAATGCTGTAGCTTCTGCCCCTCCCTTGCCAGCCACACCCATCTGTGTGCTTAGCCTGCCGCAGCAGCATTTGCCTCCACATCCTCCTGGTCACTAGACCTTTCCACCGGAGGCAGGACTGGAACTGAGTCCTCACAGCTGGGGCTTTCACACCCATGCATAGACTCCCAGGAGGAGGCAGTCTGGGTGGATTATGCTCTGGGAGTAGATATCCTGCAGTCTGGATGAAACCATTTTTCTTAGCTCCTCTCTTTCCTTTCAGTTGATTCATTTCCAAAGTACCTCTTTGGGCCGTCCCTGTTGAAAGAGCAGTCTCTGTGCCTGGATTCACTCAGGACAAGCCTTCAGGCCATCATCTTCAGCTACTCCTTGAATTTTGCCTTTTATGGTATTAGGCAGAAGAGGTGCTGGCGTCAAGGTTCTTGTCTCCTCCCTCTCCAGCACCAGTGACACCCAAACAAGCAGGCTCCTAATTGGCTGTGTATTATCAGTCACTTTTAGTATGAACTACAGTTGAAATGAACCTTTGTCTAAAAGCCAAGGCAGGGAAGGTTTCAGTTGCATCTCAAATCAGACCAAAGACAGGTGAGTGGTTGGCTCTGACAATGGAACAGTGTTCAGATCTTCTTCTCTCCTTGTTTGGCAAACTTGTTTTTGACCAGTGTCCAATCACACTAAGAACTGCAGTGACCCGATCAGCCCAGGCTAGACACAACCCAGGAGCCTTAACTATGGTCACAAGGACTGACAGCTTTTCAGCAGGAGAAGGAAAATTTCCCCATCATATCCTAACCTTTTTAAGGTGTGGAAACCAGACCCCTAGACACATTGGCCTCTGTGTAGGCTGCTGGCTCTGAGTGGCCAGAGAAGGGAATTTTGCTACTTTCCAGGGTGCATTTTGGGGGTTGTTTTTAGAATGCCAATGACTGCCTCCTGTTTATATTTTTTGAAACCTAAGGGCTACCTTGAAAGCAGAGGGACCAGTAGGGCATCTTCCCCATCCATTCTCTCCACCCAGCAAAGAAGAAAGTGGCTGCATTCTGTGCTTTGTAACAAACCCACTGTTGACTGATGCATGACTACAGAGCTAATGCTCCATGGCTTCTCACTAAGTTCCAATGTCATCTCTGAACAGAGTTCAAGTCTTGACAATGGGGTATTCGTTTGTAAGTGGAGATGGGGGACACAGAGTTAGGGAGGTCTCCAAGCACAGCAAGTCTATCTCTCTACCAAGACCTGCTGTGAGGGCCAGCCTTGCGCCCAACATCTTCTGGGTAGAAGTTGATAAAAAGGAATCTTTGTCTTTGTAACGTTTCGCCAGCAAAACACACTCGGACAACCGGATCCTTCTACGGCAAAGCTTTACTGCTTATTTCTCAGGAAGACCCCGAACCCGGAAAATGGAGCTGCTTAAATACCCCTCTGTATGACGTGTCAGCTCCTGATTAGCTGCTCACCCATCACCCCACTATTACACCCCGGGATGGGCAGTGACTTGGCATGAATTTACTCCAGCACCTACGCACATTGCTTGTTTACTAGTTAGGCACTGAGGAAGCCAGCGCCATCTTGTAATGGCGATTGTGCATGGCTTCCCACATATCTTGAGGGCAATCTTTTTAGTATACTTTGTAATATACAAGGGCTCTCTCTTATTTTGATTCTGAGGCACAGGAACAGCATGGAGAAGTCAGAGGCCAAATGTCATTTAGAATGAGACTGTCTGGATCATACATTGGGGAGCTAGAGGCAACTGTCTACTAGCAAAGGGCCCAATGTCCAGGTTCTGGTCATGAGGATTTTAGAAGACCTCAGTGTTAGCATCAGAATGAGATTCTGACACAAAAGAAGTCTAGCTTCTTTCCAGAGCTAGGATGGACTCACTGGCACCTGCCCTCCCATGGACCACTGGTGGGGAAACTTTGTTAAATTGAACAAGTTCACAGAATCACTCGGAACTTGGTGAGTGAATACAAAGCATTAGTGGCATCCTCTTTCACACCTGCCACTCTCATTATTTCACAGACAGGAAGCTGAAGTTGAGTGTTGCATCTACACTTAGACAGAAGGGGCATTCCTAGAGCCTAGACACAGCCTGTGCCTGTGCCCATTGTTTGCATGTTCTGTACTTCTCAGCTCTCCAGCAACCTTTAAGGACAACATCCCGCTTTGCTTGGAAGCTAGGGTTATTCTCATCTGTTCCCACTCCATGCCTTCTCTAATCTTCTCATCTGTTACCTCACTGCTTGCAGGCAGTTTATAAAATGAGAGACAAAAAAAGGTTGTGGTTCACATTTCCTAGGCGATAAAAAAGAGGTTCAATGTGGGTACAGAGCTAGCTGGATTTGCAAAGTGACGCAGTAAGAGAGTAACACAAACCAGACATTTAGTACAATTTCAGGCATGCTGTTAATCTAGCATCTCCCTGGAAGAGCTCAGGAGACACACTGCTGGCTTCTTTTATGAATCTGAAAATTACATAAGAGCTTGAGAAAGAGCCCAGTACCAGGGCCTTCACCTCTGCTTCTACGGATTAGTTTGTTCAGGTACAACGAAAAGATACTCTGTCCAAGGGGCTGTAACAGCAGAAACCTCGGGTCTCCTTGTTCTAGAGTCAAGAGTATTGGTGGGCTGTCATCTCTGAAACCTCTATCTTCAGACAGAGGACAGCCATGCTCACTAGTCCTTGCATTGTTTCATCTAAGTACCTGTACCCTAATCGTCTCTTCCTAAAGGATACCTGGGTTAGACCCATCCTAGTGACCTCATTTTACCAACTCCATTAAAGACTCCAGCTATAGTCAAGTGATGTATTAGTCACTTTTCTGTCACTGTGATTGTTAAGGTGGATCTGAAGAGAATAAGTTGAATGGGGTCTTTATTCACCGCTTGTGGGTCTCTGTCCCAAACAGATTAGTGGGAGGTACCCTCTACCTTCGACCTCCACTTGGTTCCTTTTTAAGGGCAATAAAACGGCAAATGTGATGTTTATAGAAAGGCAGCTCTGGACATTTGGGGCAACCAAGTATTGTTTACAGAAGCTGAGAGATAACAGTTAACATTTACTTTAGCTCAGAGTCACACTGAATGGGAACTTAGGGCTGGTCCAGAGAAATGACTTATCTAGAGACCAGTTTTACCCACAGTAGTTTTAGCACTTGAAGTGTTCTTAGGAATATGTTCATGAGATGGCGTAACTATAGTTCAGTAGCCCACTATGTGAAAACACCATGACCAAAAACAACTTGGGGAGGAAAGAGTTTACATCAGCTAATGGCTTGTCATCATCCAATCAAGGCAGGTATTCAAGGCAGCAATTTGGAGGCACAAACTGATGCAGAGGCAGTGGAAGAATTCTGCTTATTGGCTTGCTCCTCATTGCTTGCTCAGTCTGTATTCATTGAGTTCTCAAAGCCACAAGCCCAGGCGAATGAAAAAAAAGAAATAAAAAGGAAAGCCATGGCTCCTAGGTATGGTGAAGGAGAGGGTTTACTGTAGATAAAGGGAGAGCATAGCCAGAGGCACCTGGAAGGGTCCAGAGTGAACGTGAGTCAGAGCTAGGCCATGTGAGAAGAGGAGGGAGGGGAGAAGGGAGAGGGGGAGATGCAGAAGAGTAAAGGGTTAATGAGAAGGGCCAGATAACAAAAATGACTGGATATATAGGGAGGGGCAACTGCAGCAAAGCGGTTTCCAGCCCCCAGGCTGAATAAGTTTAGGATGGGGGCTGTATTATGCCAGCCATATCCTGTAACAGGTAGAGACTGAGGGATGCTGGGAGAACCTGGTGGCCAGGTATGCTTTGATATGTTAAAGAGGCACCTCATTTGTGCTGGGTTTGAGACCTAACACCAGGAATGGTAGTTAACTACAGTGAACTGGGTTCTCCCACATCAATCATCAGTCAAGAAAATGCCCCACAAGCTAACCCACAGGTCAATCTGGTGGGGATATTTTCTCAGTGGAGGATCCCTCTTCCCAAATGACTCTAGATTGTGTCAAGCCAACATATAACTAACCAGCCTGGGTACCATATGTGATGGGGCCCATCTCTCACCCAGTCTTCCTGACCAGCCTTCGATTCCTCTTTCTGGGGTTATCTTCTCTTGGCAGCTTTGTGAAGGCTGTAGTATGGAGGGAGTTAGAGGCTCTTCAATTCCCACTCAGCACTTGGCTCACTCTGGGTTGAGCCTAGACTTCTGAGATCATCAAGAGGCTGGAAAAGAGCCACGAGGAGAGATGGAAGTCTGGAAGCCTCCATACTGGTTTTTGATAGAGCTTACCCAGGGGCATCTATGTCCTGGCATCCAGTGTTTACAGAGAACCCTGGAGCCCAGAAGCATTCAATACAGAGAAGTGACAGAGCCTACTCCTCTGATGTTCCCCCTTAAAGGCCAGAACACTGGGGACTGATGTCACTGTCTGTGAGCCAATAGTTAACAACAGGAGGACAGGTTTCTAGATATTCTTCAGTAACTGTTGTGAAAACAGTACCGTGCACATACTTCCAAGGAGCATTCAGACCCACTGAAGGCCAGGTTCTGTCTTCTCAGAGAATACACTCATCTCACTTCTGCCAGGGTAGCATGTTCCTGTGGGATTCCTGGCCTTGCTACACAGATCTGAAAATGGAAGATTAGGGAAGCAGCTTGTTGCAGCCACACCTTATTCTAGATGCTCCAGCAAGAAAAGCACTGTTAATATCCTAAGCCAGAGGTTGACACATCCTTATCATAAGAAGCACCTGGGACATCAGTTTCAGATTTACAGAGGCCTAAGATCTTTGCTTGAGAGTCTGACTCCATGGGTCTAGAGTGGGGTCCAAGAATCTGCTATGTCAATGGGCACTCCAGGAGGTTGTATACAGGTGTGGGAGTCACTGGCTGATGACCCAAGGTCTTACTGTCCCACACAGGACAGAGGCTAACTAGGCATCTGTCCAGCAAGCATTCTTGTCTGTTCAAAGTCAGATCCTCCCTCTCCCGCACCAAGTTGGTTACTGTTATGATTGCCCCTTCTTCCCTGAACGAGGTCTCTCTCTGTCATTCACAAGTCTCCACAGTAGTGTTTTGGAGCCTGGCTACCCAAATTCCAGAATACCCTGGCTAGCTCCTGCCCTAAATGCCTTTCCTCCTTTGCTTTACTCCAAGGTGACTGTCACTCTTTCAGCCTGCATTGAAAATTCCATTTTTTTCTAAGTTCCTGGGGGCTCAGCTGGCATCTTGGGGCCCGAGTGGGTGGGTGATGGTGTTGAGAGCTGTTTTGCTTTGTGTTCTTTCATGCAAGGTCAGCTTCTGACACTTATTTTTTTCTAATCACCTGGGGATGCTCTTATCTGTGGACCTACACAGTTTTACCCAGAAAAGAAAAACAAACAACTGAGCCCTGCTCAGTTTGCAAGGTAGCACCGTCTTCCCCATCTCCTTGCAGCCCCTGGCTTTGCACTGCACATTAATTACAAATCCAGAGCTTGCAACAAGGGAAGTGACTTTGTGTTTCAATTTAATTTGTTCTCATTTTTTGACAGGGTCAAAGTTCCTCTTCCCAGTCTGAGTCTGAAAGCAAATTAGAGCTGTGTCATTTTTATATTGATGTGCCCAGGCTAAGACCTTTGGAAAACATTTTCTTCTGGGAATTGATCTGGTTGGTAATGCTTTCTCAAAACTCCATCTAGTAAACATGGCCTGCAGTGTTGCAGTCATTACAGTGTGCTGATGTGCTGAGGACTGTGCTAGGTGTCAGGGATTGACAGGAAGGGGTAGACCTCAGTTCCCATACTTGAGGAGGTCATAAAGGTATAGGAGAGGCACAGTCCACAGAGAGATAAAATGGCATAGTTCTGCAAGCCAGGATACACAGACTTTCTAGCTGGAAAGAACAGGGTGGGCACACTGAAGGAAAAACTAATGCTCTGGGCGTTGCATGCTACACACCTGGCCTACATGACACATAGTGTAGTCGCCACTTCTGTATCCTGATGACATCTCCCAAGCAAGGAACAGAGAACTTTGTACTGAATCCTGGGGATCAGCTCCTGGCTCATCTTAACTCTCTGATTGTTCTATGAGATGAGGGGTGACTGAGCCTCCAGAGAGGGTGGTTGTAAAAATTCAAGGAACTTGTTCACACCGATGAATGCAAAGACATGTGGGTGGGAGGGGAGACAAGAACAACAGAGCAGCTCCACAGCTCCAGACATACAATGAGATTGCCTCCATCTTGGCCTGGTTATACTAAGCAATCCCTACCAACCTATACCTGTCTAGCCACCTTCACCCCGACACCCCAAAGATCTCAGATAATTCCAGGCATAATTTTTGCCCCACAGTTAGTGATGTAAGGTCTGGAATTTTATTCTAGGCTTGCCTGACCCCAAGGCCATGGGTCTTAACCTCAGTTAGTGGCCACAAGGACTACTGTCTGAGCACAGATCCTTTGAGTATCCTACATTCTCTCTATTCAGGAGCCTTCTCTGAGATACTTGATTGTGGGCCAAAGGTCTCCTTCCTTCCTTCCTTCCTTCCTTCCTTCCTTCCTTCCTTCCTTCCTTCCTGTACTCAGAATTCTTATTGCCTGTATAAATACATCTCAACTAGACTGAGAAGTCTGGAGGTTAACAGCAGAGCTTCTACGGAAGCTAGAGGATCACCCCATGTTCAATTAGCTCTCATGTAGAAAGATTCCCTCTAACAGTAACAGGTAGAGACTGTATGTAAGTGGGTTAATAAGCCTTAGTGCTGGCTGTTGTAAAATATTAATGATTTCTAGAATTGAAAATGCAAATGGATGCCTGGAACTCCTACACTTGCCTTAAAGAGAAGGACTTTGAAAGGACACTACAGAGGAATGTGTGGGTGGAGAATGTGGGCTTGCTGAAGATGGGTAAGCAAGTGGACATTCATACCTTGTGGCTGCCACATTAGCTCCATTCAGAAGGAAGTCTCCACCTCCTGCTAGAGGTAGTTGCTGGAGAGGCAGACACACTCAGTGATCTCAGTCTTCCAGGGCCAGCTCACCCTGCAGCATGTGGAGTCAAAGTTATAGCCTTGAGGCTTGGGGACACTCTTAGCTGCTCTGGGCTGTCCAGCTTGGTATCTGCCACCAACCCCATACTGTCTTTACTTAACTCTCTGTCTATGGACTTTTCTCAGCCCTCACATCTAAAGAACAAACCTGTTTTCAGTGGTAACAATGCCACCTGGTGTCAGGTTGACAAGTTGCCAGAGAGCAGGACCGTGATTGTCATCTTGCCACCTGAAGTGCTTAGGGCCAGTGCATGGCAGGTCTTAGGAATGGAAATGAAGGGGAAGAGTTTTTAATTCCCCCCCCCCCCCCCCCCCCCGCCCTGGTTGGTGATGTTCTCATCTCAATCCCTGGCTTGAAGGGATGTGTCCTGCTGGGGCAATTTGATCCTTTTGTAACTCCCAGCCTGGTCTTGCCACTGTCAGATGTGTGACAGGCTCAAGCAAGCACTGAAGAGAAAGGCAAGTGAGTGTCATCAGGAGACACTGGGCAGGAATGAAGGGAACAAAGGATGAGTTAAAGCAGGTCCCATGGCTGTGGCCAACCAGCGTGGTCATCTAACAAGTAACCAGTCACTAGATGCTGGATATATGGAGCAGACCTGGCTATTCTGGTACTACCAGGCAGCCCTGTTACAACACAGACAGACCAGGTCCCTCAGAACTCCTGACATAGCACCCTTGTTGCCACCTGATCACTTGCTTCATTTGTGTGTGTTCAAGGGATCAGCTAAGAACCATGTTCTAGGGACCCAGTCTCTCCTGGTAGCTTTACAGTTCTCACTCTGTCTTGCTATACTTACATACTAGCACTCAAAAGGTCAGCTTTGATACTCTAGAATTGAGGGGGATCAGCCACAACAATGACTCCAACAGATGGGGGGGGGTCTTCTAATATCTAGGACTGAATATGTGTCTGGATTGTGGCTGTTTCCAGCCCCACCTCCACCCTGAGCTCTTTGCTATGACTGAGTGTGATATTCCAAGGACATAGGTCTGAGGAAGGGACAAAATGGAAGAAAAATAATGCGGGATTTGGGTCAGGCTTCCTGGTTCCCACGCTGGCACAGCTGTTCGCCAGCTGTGTAGCCTGGGGTCCATTACTCAGGCTAACCTGATGGCAGGATGGAATGGGAACTTCATTCATCTGAATGAAGGGTGGAGCCTTCTTCTCAGACTGTGCTTGTCACACCTGCCTGAAACACAGCAAGAGCTGAGCTACAATGCTCCCCTGCCCCCAGGCCTAGCATGTGTGTGTGTGTGTTGTTCTCATAGCAAATACATTAATCCTCTTCCTTTGAACAATACCTTTCTCCATCACCTCATGCACATGGCTTATATTTCTGCTTTAAATCCAATAGATCTGCTCTGTGTGTGAGTGCCCTGGAAAAGCAGCACCCCATTATCCTACGTATGTTTTTTTCCTGTTTCTAGGAAGGGACAATGGTGGGAAATTGTCTGCTTGATGAAAGCATGATTTCTTGTCTATCCTCATGTTCTCCCCTCTTCTGACCAATCTGTCCACTTCTGAGGTCTTCCTGTGTCGTGCTGTAACAACTAGAGGGGACTGAGGGAAGGACCATCTTGTTTTATGTTTTTCACTACAGATGATGAAACCAGACCCAGTACCTGGCCTCAGGTAGCAGTTGATATGGTTCTTTATAGTGGCTGAACACTGGAATTTCATTTTCTTGAGTCCCTCCCCCCAGTCATATTACATATAAATGATAACCTTATGGGTATCAATATTTACATATGTTTATACATATGTGTGTGTGCATGTGCATGCATGCTTCTTTTACACAAGTCTTAGCTAAGCCCATGTTTGATAGCAGGCTCTAGAATCATGCTGTGGTTTCTGCTGTGTTCTGCAAAATTTGAGCTATGAACCCAGTAGTAACACCAAGACCCAGAATTCAGGGAATTCTGAAATGGTCAAGGATGAAAATGGTCAAGATTCAGTGACAGCATAGTTGTTTCTAAAAGTTGAAGGCGAGTCCCTATTGGTAAAGATACCATGTACTTGACCACATGACTTCGATGAACGGGGCTGGATCTGACTCCAAAGCCTCCTCCCCAAGGACTGACTTTAATAATACAGGATGGTGCTATGCAAGCTGCCCAGGAGGAGAACATTAATTGTCCTCCGTAGTTCTGACACCTGTGAGCTATATCACTGACTAGCATGGCAAGATATCCCTAAAGGTGCAGGCACTAATATCTTGACAGAAACCAATGGCTGTCTAACTGGACATAGGGTCCACTCAGCATTAGGGAAACCATGGCTTTGCAATGTAAACACAGACAACAACCAATAGTCACAGACCTCAGAGGAGAACCTACTACTGTCATTTTTCTAAGCCAGTATAATCCCTACCTGCATTCTTTTTTTTTCCCATTTTTATTAGGTATTTAGCTCATTTACATTTCCAATGCTATACCAAAAGTCCCCCATACCCACCCACCCCCACTCCCCTACCCACCCACTCCCCCTATTTGGCCCTGGCGTTCCCCTGTACTGGGGCATATAAAGTTTGCTTGTCCCATGGGCCTCTCTTTCCAGTGATGGCCGACTAGGCCATCTTTTGATACATATGCCGCTAGAGTCAAGAGCTCCGGGGTACTGGTTAGTTCATAATGTTGTTCCACCTATAGGGTTGCAGATCCTTTTAGCTCCTTGGGTACTTTCTCTAGCTCCTCCATTGGGAGCCCTGTGATCCATCCATTAGCTGACTGTGAGCATCCACTTCTGTGTTTGCTAGGCCCCGGCATAGTCTCACAAGAGACCTGAAGCTGCTCTATAAGTGTGCTCTCAGTCCTTATCGAGCCTTTGCTGTTGCAGAACATGGCAACCACTGCGTAAAGCAACAGTCCAAATGCAGAGGAAAAGTGACTGGGGTTGCCTAGCCCCACCTGACACATCCACGACAGGACTCCAATACCTTGGGCTCAGGGCACATTGGAAGAGGGGGTAGAACGATTGTAAGAATCATAGGACTAGGAAGTCTGCAGCAAGATGGTGTCTTCTAGAAATGACCTTGAAGCTACACCTATGAATATCAATAATACGGTTTAAATAAGACCCCAATAATGACAACACCAGTTGATATGCTAATGGGGAAAATCTCACAGGACCCTATCCATAGATGAAGATCTATAGACAATTAAAAACTGTTGAGAGAGAGAGAGAGAGAGAGAGAGAGAGAGAGAGAGAGAGAGAGAGAGAAGCGCTCCAAATGTTCATGCAATCTCAAGTGGTCAGCCCTTAACAATATGCATATAATTAGCTAAATGGACTGAGTAGCTGGTGTTTATAAAACATATGTATCATTAATAAGTGAATTTGATAGAGGGGAGCATGGGAGAGGTTGGAGGGAGGGGAGGAAGTAGGAAATGATATAACTCTATTTTAGTTAAAAATCAGAAGCAGTGCCAAGTTCCCGATTTAACATAAAACTCACTTTACTAGGGGACCTTATTCAAGGCACTACCTCTTGGAATCTTGCTGTTAATTAGACTTCACTCAGCTCAACTCATCACCTATGTCACTGTATGATATCAGCAGCATCCTTAACACCTGGGATCCTTACAGCAGTAGAAACATCCTCCCTGAAACCCAAAGTTATTACCACAGGGAGAGTTGGCATCGAGTGTAGCTGATTGCTTATTAATCAACCCCCACTATTGTGCATTAGAAATGTGATTTAGGCTTGCCCCATGCAAGGTGGTTTCTTGTGCAAAGTTCATATCATACCGACATGGCCCTTTTGTTTCAGCCACATTGAAGCAGCTGCTCCAGCGTAGCTATTTTGATACAGGGACATTTTGACACAGCTGTGAAAACAAACCATTACATTGTTGGCTTAAAAAAATCATTACCAAATAATATGCCAGGGAGACATTTCAGGCCAGCTCTTCTTATCCTAGCAAGACCTCCCTTATCTCTCTTTCTGGCACAGGGGCTCAGGAAGGAGAGAAGAAGGGAGGGACCAGAACTCCTCTATGGCAGGCGGTAGGGGTCAGGGCCGGGAATGCAGGACAGTGAAGAATTGGCAAGATGAAGGACAGTGACATCAGCCATGCAGTGGGTGTAAGGGTCTGTTTCACACAGTACCTGGTAATTTTCAAAAACAAATTTTACATTTAAATGTAGTCATTTCAAAACTCTCACATCAAAACAACAGTGTCAAAATGCCCTTCTCTGTCTCAGACAAAGGAAATGAATGCGAGGAAAAGATGAAGGAGAAGACAGCTCCTGCCCCATAAACTCAGAGTCACCAAAGGAGAAAGGGGGGTGGGGCGGGGGAGCAAATGACTCTTCTCCTGCCAGAAATTGCTGCAACAGGGATTGCTGAGGAATGAAGGGAGAATGGGGCTGTGACTGATGGCATGGGGGCATCTTCCCAGGTTGGGAGTGTTTAGGAGCTGAAGAAATGCCTGCTGACAGCCAAGGTTTGCTGAGGGTTTACCATGCAACAAATACTGGTTTTTGGTGTGTTAGCCAATTTAGCTCTCACAATACACAATGGCATGCATGTTGCTATTACTCTCATTTTACTGGAGAAGAGACTGAAGGCGCTCTCTTACAGTTTCCATATAGTTGGGGAATGATTGAGCCACATTGGGTATCAGACATGGTTACACTAAAGGTTTGATTATATCTCCCCCTCCAACCATATATTTGCCTCCTTAGAGTTAACCGAGAGCCTGGGGCCAAGGAGAACTCAGGCTACAGCACTCATAGGACTTTCTAGGGCCTGGCTTTTCTTCTTACTATCAACTAGTTACATGTCCTCCTTTGTTTTGCTCTCTCCAACTGCTGAGGTCCCTTGGTGCTGCCCCTCCCTAGCTCATTCCATTCAACAACCTTTGGCTATAATCTGCTGACTCCATTAATATGGAGTCAGTATGTGCATATGACGGCTGCTGTTTTATACTTGAGTTCACAGCAGCTAGAAAGGGAACCCCCCACCCCCTGTTCTAATACAGCTAATGTTCTTAATGGAACCACGAAAAGCAGAGAAGAGAAAAGAAAGAAGTACGAGTGGGTGGTGACCAGGAGACCACTGCATGGGGAAAGAGAGAAGCCTGGTTAGCCCCTGTTTATTCAAAGCAAGCCTCCACCCAACCCCCATGATTGCCTGGCCAGCCAGAACATCATCTTAGGAATGGAATGTAGGAGGCAAGAGAGTCTCACAAACTACTGTAGTACATGGGCAAGGGACCAGGCAGTGTCAGGGGAGGGGAAACAGGAACAACTCCCCAGTGAGCAAAACAGTGCTCTTGACCTGGAAAGTCAGGGGCACAGGGGGCTGGATTTTTAGCAATCTTCCCACTTGTGTCTATTCTGGCTGGACCTTTGCTTTTCTGGCCACTGCAATCCTCTCTGTCTACAGTCTGTTCATCCCCTCCTGTGCTACGCAAAGCATTGGCTGGTTTATTTTCTTAGAGCCCAGAACAATTCGGCTTCCCTCACTCCTCTGAAGATGTTGTGTTGAGAGAGAGAAAAAAAATTATACTCTTTAATAGAAATACTTTTCCTTCATTAAATGAAATCTCCAAAGCCCAGTAGCATTTTCCGTGCTTATATAAAGATGCCAGTGGGGATTTGAGATCGAAAGTAGTATTTTTATAAAAGTCAATGAAGATCTCAATAGGACAGAAAGAACACTCCTCAAATCTAAATTCCTCCAGCATCAGGCAGGCAGATCTGCTCCAGCAGGGATCATGTTACTTCTTGCCCTCCTCTAAACTTCTCCTCGAGCACTGGAACGCTCACATATATTGCTTCTCTGCTTGGGGAAATTATATTAATAGTGTCTTTCCAAGGCTGTAAACCATTGAACTTGAATTTCCGTCTGCACTTCCATTCTTGTAACATTTTCTATAACAATTCAGGTATTTGTGGAAGTCTGAGTGAGAAGCAGATGCACGTGTGTGCCTGCACACACGAGGTCCAGAATGATGTCTCTTCTAATGTAGCATAACTGGAGAAAGAGCTTTTCTCTGTCAAGGTTTCAGAAAATAGATCTTCAGAGATGGATAGGAAGAGTCAAATCTGATTCCAACTCTGAGCTGGGGAGATGGCTTGGTGGCTAAAAATTCTTTCTCTATGAGTGTGAAGACTCGCCTTTGAATCTGCAGAACCCATGTAAAGGCTGGATGGGTGTGGCGACACCCTATAAGTCTAGCTGCACTGGAGATAGAGATAAGAGATTCCCTGAGCAAGCTGGCTATGTAGACAAGCTTCTGGTTCATGGAGAGACCCTGCCTCAATAAATACAGTGGAGAGCAATGAAGGAAGACACAGAAAGAGGGGGGGGAACACACACACAGGCACATACATATGCACACATACATGTGAACACAGATAAATGCATACCACACACATATACACAGGAAAATAAACTAATGCTAATTCTTGCTACCCAAGTTTTCCTGGATAATGTGTTTAGCCTTGCAGTGCAGTTCTTAGGAGCCTAGGAAGACTTGGACCATGGAGGATATGATGTGCTTGACAACACAGCACTGCTCCAAACCTGCTGTTCACCCTTTCCTCTCACCTGACTGTCAGCTGTCATCACAGTTACTCAGGTTCATTATTAACACAGAATATCTCCAGCTCCAAAATCAACCTCTTAAGAAAGACAATTGTCTTATGCCAGGCTGAGAAGCTCTGCGTTGAACCTTCAGTCATGTGACTTACTTGGTAGCTGGAATGAGCTGAGTGAAGGCATAAGGAGAGGTCTGCTGGATCTGCATATGGAGCTACAGCATAGACCTTTCCAGACATTTCCATGCTGCCAGGTCTTGGGAGGGGAGAAAAACAAAACAAAAACAAAACAAACAAACAAACAACAACAACAACCTTAAGACTGTAAGAGCATCAGAAGGACTGAATATAGGTTGACCAAAGGTTGCTTTGATCATGAGATGACCTTAGGCTCTGGAATCTAGTGAGGGTGGCCCTTTTCTGACTTTTCATTTAAGGGACAGGGGCTCTCATCTCTCCTGCAAGGCTGATGACAGCAGTACCCAGCAGCTGGCTGATGCTTAGGAATGGCGTCTACTCCTAAAATCACAAAAGAAGCTATTCCCTCCTGTGCCACAGAGCACCTCAGTAGCTGTCCCATCCTCCCACACTGCTGAGAAAGCAAGAGAGGGCTCTTACTGTGACTAACAGGCAGGCTGAACTCTCGCCTTTTACTGTGGAAAAATCCATTACCGAGAAGTCATTTGTCAAAACCAACTGTTTAGCTGCTTTAATTTACATATTTATCAAGTTTGATTAGAACGCATTGTCTTCCACTTTCATCCTAGCTCTCACATCCCCTGGCCCTCTTTTCCCTGGGAAACTGTTTTCTTTGCCCTTGTTGCTAAAGGGTACACAGTGTGATTCAATTTACATTTACAAATAAGCCTGCAACTGATTCTAGCCAGGAATTCCCTAGGGCCTGGAGTGGTAGCCCCCAAATGCTGAGCACTGAGTGCTGACAAGTCACTCAACCAATAGGCAGGGCCATTTCTACAACTATCTAAAGTGTTATTTATCAAGTCTGTACTAGGTGCTGAGCATACACACTGTGAAGAAAACAGGATAAATCCTGGCTGTCTTGTCATGGACTGCCCATTGACTTCAGTCTTCACACTTGTAAGACAAGGCAGCTGGATCAAGTGGTCTGGTTGCCAGGCATCAGATTTGAATACTTAGTAGGATCAGGTTTTGTGCATACATCTGATGGACCATTTTATTTAATTCTTACAAGGCCCTTATAAAGTCAAGACCCATAGTATCAGCAGGTTTCAAGGCAGGAAATAAAAGATCCCAGAAATCAAGATCATGCAAGTGCACATAGCCTGACTCGAATTGAGCTTTCCTGCTCGCTAGTACAAGTTCATAACCCCAGAGCTAGGCTTGAACACCCTTCCCTGGTAGGTGAGCTCCATATTGATAAGGACAGTATCTAATGTCTTTCTATGTCCTTGGGGACCAACTCAAGGCCTGACATGTGGTCAGCATGTGCTAAATTTTACAGCAAAAGAAGGACCAAGGTCCCGACATTCAAGTCTTTAGGGTCTCAGTTCTGCCTCATCTGCCCAACCACCTTGCCTAAAAAGCTAACCTGTGGGGTGTGTGTGTGTGTGTGTGTGTGTGTGTGTGTGTGTGTGTGTGTGTGATTCAGGACCTCATAGCTGAGACTCCTTGGAACAAATGCTTAACCTCCACCAGGTCCTGGCCCTGCCACATGGAACATCCCTTAGTACAGAACAGAATTAGCTCTCCCGCCTCCTCCATTGGGAATGGCCCTGCAGCCCAGAGCTCCCAAGGCATTGCTGAAAGTCACGTATACGTCAGTTCAGTCTGTGCAGTCCACATAATGTTACTTGATTATTTCCTCTTGAATTCTTTTAAGGGATTGGTTCTCAACCAGGTCCAATTTTGCCTCCAAGGAAACATGGTGCATTTAGTGATATTATCTGAGGATATTTTTTATCATCAGCTGTTGGGGGAGAGGGAGGGAATGGATGGGTGGATAGATGCTGCTAATAGCCCAGCTCAGTGCCCCATAGCAAAATTATGTAGTTAAAGGTGGCTGTGTTGCTGATGACCCCCATCCCGTGCTTGTCACTCAATGAATAGCACCTGTTATTATGGGAAACATCACTTAAAAACGGACATGAAGCCACTTATTTGAGGCTTGTCTTGTGACCTAGATATCACTCCCATTTTACACTTGGGAGAACTCAGGTTCATAAGAGGGAGTTTGTCCAAAGACTCAGAGCGCAGGGAAACTCGGTGTTCCGCTTGACCCAGGAACGATGTCTTGTCCACTCTCCCTCATCCAGCTCTTCTCTCATACAGAAATCAGCTTCTAGGCAGCACAGCTGAGCTATCCCTGAGTGTCTCAGATTAAATAGAGTCACATGGTTGCCTGAATGTATTTACTGTCTTGCCACTTTCTCCAAGAAAGCTGGATGCATGCCCCCCACCCACCACACCTACCTTTTCTCATAGAAATACATGGAAACAATTCTGCACCTTGATCATGTTCTTACTGTGATTCTCTGCTCCTGTTCTATTTTCATTGTCACCAACAGTGATATTTTCACATTACCTTCAGTGTATTGTGCTGATAAAATCAGATAAAATACAACATTAACCATTAACACCAAAGAAGACAGAGCCAAGTCCCTGGTGAACTTTAGTTTCCTTTCTTTTCCTTCTCAGAGCAGGTGCATCCAAATTGAATCTTGAAGGCTGAGTAGGAGGAACCCAGACAGACTCGACAGAGGCTGGCATTCAAGGCAGGGAAGAAAACATGTGCCCAGAGTGGATGTGTGAGAGAGCATGCCGTGAGTGGAAGACTGCTAGGGCTAACTGAGGTCAGAGCCTGTGGCCATTATGTGCCAGAGACGAGAGCCAGGTCAATGAAGCTGGACTTGTGCTGAAGACAACAGAAAGTTGATGAAGCCTTAAGCAGGGGGAGTGGCATGTTTCTGTGGGCATTATAGAAAGCCCACATTGAAGGCTGTAGGATGGACTGGCAAGGATTTTGCTAGCATGACTTAAAACAGCAAGCATTTATTCTCTTTTGATTTCTGTGGGTCAACAATATGGGAACATTTAGTGGGTCATTCTGGCTGGGATTCTCTCGTGAGAAAACGGGGAGGTTTTAGTCAAGGCTACAGTCACCTGAGACTAAAATATCTTTCCAAACGCACTCAGACATAATTTCCTCTTGGCTATTCTCACCATGTGATCCACTCTATGATCTACTTAAGCATCTTTGTGACACCACATCTGGTTTCCCAAGAAGTGAGTGGTTTAAGAGTAAGCAAGCATACCCAATACCATGGTCCTTTTACAGCCAAATATTAAAGTATTGTATTATTTCATTATAGTGTTCCATTTTTTCTCCATTACTTTGTTTATTTATTCACTTTATAGCCTGATCACAGCCCCCTCCCTTCTCTCCTCCAAGCCCCACCTTTACACCTCCCACCTCCCCTTCTCTTCAGAGAAGGATCGACCTGGATTTATACCCACCCACCATGGTACTTCAAGTCATACCAAGACTAAGTGCATCCTTTTCTCATCGAGGCCAGACAAGGCAGCCCAGCTATGCAAAAGGGATCCAAAGGCCTACAAGACAGTCAGAGACAGTCCCTTGTTCCAATTATTAGGAGGCCCACATGAGGACCAAACTGCACATCTGCTACATATGTGTAAAGAGCCTAGGTCCAGCCCATGCATACTCTTTGGTTGGTGGTTCAATCTCTGTGAGCCCATAACCCCATAGTTAGTTTACTCTGTACATCTTATCCTTGACTATCCAGCTCCCTCATTCCTTCCTCCCACTCTTCTACAAGATTCTCCAAGCTTTACCAGTTGTTTGGCAGTGGGTTTCTGTATCTGTTTCCATCCTCTGCTGGATGAAGTCTCTCGAAAGACAGTTATACTAGGCTCCTGTCTGCAAGAATAGCAAAATATCATTAATAGTGTCAGGGGTTGGCTCTCTCCTGTGGAATGGGTCTCAAGTTGGGTTAGTCATTGGTTGGCTATTCCCTCAAACTCTGCTCCATCTTTATCCCTCTACTTCTCGTAGACAGTACAAATATTGGTTCAAAGGTTTTGTGGGTGAGTTGGTGTCCCCATCCCTCCACTGGAAGTCCTGCCTGGCCAGATAAGATAGCCTCTTCAGGCTCCATATTCTGTGTTCCTCCTCACCACCAGTGTATGTGAATTCTGCTTGGCAGATGAAATTCAGGATGCTAGACTTCACTTTTCCTCATCATGTGCTGGGCTTTCAGGAAGCGACAATACACCATTCAGAGGGTGGGAAAATGCAGCCTAAGATGGGGACCTTAGCCTGAGTGAGAATTGACTCAGACTGGGGCCAAAGCTGGGGTCCCCTAACTCTCAGGTGTCCAGTCACCACTGAAAACCACCTAGAGTCGGGAACAGAGGGGGCCCAAGGGGTCTGGGAGGATGAACCTAGAACCAAAGGTTCCTTAACACCCGGGCATCCAGATGCTTCAGGAAATCGTGGGGAGTCAGGAATGGAGGGGGCTGGGTAATGAAGGTTTCCCCCAACAGCAGTTCTTGATTATGAGAGACAGTCCTTGGCTTCAAACTATTTATTGATTGTTTATCAGGGAGAATAGGTGCATACTACTTCCTCAGGGTGGACCAGAGATTAAATACCTTTTGCAGAAAGAAATGTCTGTGAAGGGGATTTTATTGGCTTAAACCCTCAGAGCCCATCTAGATACTTCATTAACATGTAGTGCTCTGTTTTGAGATATGTGCCCACTAGTCACGTTCTTAGTCACTTTCTTTATGTGGGGAGCCGTGGTCACCTGTTCTAGGCTAGGAATCTGGTCCAGGGTAGGTGAAATGCCTACGGTCCTCATGTATGAGGTGTCAGGGTTTCTGAACTCATGTAGCCTTACCAAGTTTCCTGTCACAGTGCCTCACAAAGTCTCAGTTAGGGTCACCCCAAAGACTCAATAGCCAGCTGGTATTACATTTTTAGATGCAACTGTTTCAGCCTAGTGCACTCTGAAGCTAAAAGTCACATCTTGCAAGTGGAGATTAACAAAGAATTGATGGGGCCTGGGCATGGTGGCACACATCTATAACCCAGCACTTGGAAGGCCAATGCAGGAGAACAGGAAATTTGACTATCTGGGGAGTACTAAGCCAGCTTTGGTCTATACCATGATACTTTCTTGAAAAATCTAAAACCAAGGCAATAGCAACAAATCAATGGTCATAATAATGAAATCACCCAAGAATCCTATTTGACTTCCAAGAGTCAATCCAATGTAGTAGTTAAGAACTACTAATGAGCGATTCATAAATACCTCAAGTCTAATACAGGCTCCCACATTTGCAAATTTATTCCAGACAATGTTTCTAGATCTTGATTTCCTCACCTATAAGAAAGGGATGAAATAATAAAATAATAGGAAAATGCTCCATTGGGTGACTGTGATAATCAAATGTGATTAGGCATGTAAAATATTTGACACAGAATAGATATCCATTAAATATTGCCTAACTGCTCTCAGAATGGAATTGTGTTAATGTCCTTTATAGGGTAGCATGGAGATTAGGAACACAGTTTTTTTCCTGAGTTAGGATCTGACTTTGCCACTTAGTCATTAGCTATAAAGACAAGGTTAGGCCACTAAATCTTTTGGGCTTTATTTTTCTGTAAAATGAAATAAATGATCGCTAGTACCTGGTCACCAGATTGGGTATTCAATTTTATGAATAAAGGTTTGGGGGTAATATGGGCTATAATGACAAGCCCTCCTTCTCCTCTGGTCTTTCTGTCTCTGTCTCTGTCTCTGTCTTTCTCTCTCTCTATCTGTCTCTCTCTCTCTCTGCATGGGGGCGTGTGCTCATACATCTTCATGTGTGCACATGCATGCATATGTGCACGTGTACACATGAGTCAGGAATATTGTACAAAACACACTGTGTTCTTGTGTCCTTGAACATGATGGCCTCCTTGAGTTCTCTGCTTTCACCATCCCCTGTGGATTATTCTTGTTCTCATTGTTTGCATTCGGTTCCATCTTGGCTTTGTTCAAGACATATCCTTCTTCATCCCTCCTGCCTCAACCAAGAATATGTTTAATTGTCTTTGCATACATGAGTCTGGGGATTTGGTGACAGGAAGGATGAGGACAGCCCCATGTCACACCACCTCAGAGTTGCTACATTACCTTAAATTGATTCTGCAAATGAAAGCTAAAAGCTAAGCAAAGGCGACCCATCCATTTTGCCTAAAGATGATTATAATGCTCTTTTATGGCCTCCTAAATGACAAAGCAATTTGTTACCTGCCTGCATCAACATTTGCTTATATTAGTGCCAGAGAGGCTTGATTTTTATTAGCCCCACGTTATCATTTTATGAAGTCACAGGGGCTCAGTAAAATTAGTGTGCAAATAGAATGCCTGGTTTGTCTTTCCCCGTGGTCAGCAGAAATGTAGAATGCAATTGAGTTGCTACTGGGTCAGGGGAGGCATCTATAAAGTTAGCCTTCACTGAGGGCCTCAGTGATGTTATTCATCATTTCTGGACTGTTGGGATAGATGGGGTCAGTATTAGGTAACAATTTTTAAAAGTGTTTGGGGTGGGGAATTAAACCTTTTTAAATGAAAAAGCAATATAAATACTAAGACAGTAGTTCAATTTCCATCAGCAATAAAAAATGAAACGAAAGTCTCTTGTGTACATTGCAGATGGAAATGCCACAGATGCAGGACTGTATAATGTTAGTGGATCTAGAAGGCAGACAGGGTAAAGAAAGATCTCATGCTCAGAGATGAGGCTTAACTGCTAGCAGCCTGACCTTGGGTGTGACCGTTCCTTCTGTGAGCCACAGACCTCTTACCTGTGCCATGAGCACACCTATTGTCACAAGAGCACCATGACAATTTAAATGAAATAACCTGTGTTGAAACTTCTTTAAATCTGTAAATATAAATATCTATACAGATATTTTCATTTATTAATTTAGCAATCAGTTCCTGAGTACCCATTCCAAACAGGCTCATGGGAAAAATATTAGATATTTACCAGTAGACATTATTTTTCTTCCTATAGTAGCTTATATTCTGTTCAGGAAATGTACAAGTATTTAACTCTTCTTTGAGGATATAAATGTATTTTCTTTCCTCAAAAATGTCCAGCAAGGATAAGAAGTTCTCATGTACAATGGTCCAATATGTTTCTGCTGACTTCCAGAGAGTTGAAAGCCCCGTGTGCTTGCTGGTCACCCCAGTGGACCAAACAAACCACAAGTCTTTAAGACAAATTTTTGTTAATTTATTTATTTGTTTGCTTTTGTTTTTGTTTTTGTTTTTGTTTTGTTTTGTTTTGTTTTGAGGAAGGGTTGTTCTATGTACCCTGGCAGTCCCAGAACTCACTACATAGATCAGGCTGCATTTGAACTCACAGAGATCCATGCTTCTGTCTTCTGAGAGCTGCGATTAAAGGTGTATACCACCACACCCAGCTTTAGGACAGTAGAGTTTTCTTGGTTTTGGGTTTTTTTTTTTTTGTTTTATATTATTTTTTATGTGTATAGGAGTTTTACCTGCTGTACGTATGTGCAACCTATGCATGAAGGGCCTGCAGGAGCCCCAAGAGGGCATAGGATCCTATAGAACTAGAGTTACAACTGGTATTCATTTCAACATGTGAATGCTAGGAACCAATCCCAGATCCTGCTCTTAACTGATGAGCCATCTCTTTGCCTTCAAGAGTCAATACTTTTATTTCTCATGCCTGACATTAGTGTATCTGCTGTGATGATGAACCACATTAAAAACGACCTATTGCCAGCATTTTAAGAGAATGCCTGTTGATTATTTATGTGCCCTCTCTCCATCCTCTAACACAGATAGGGCTCCTTTAATACATTTTTTTCTTTTTCTTCCTAAATTTCCTTCTGGTTGTTGTTCTGTTGTATTGTATGACAATCAACCCTTCTACCAATAGCTGAGTATCCCTTCCCCATTAGGAGTGTTAGCTTGGCTACTGTGTGTTTATGTACTTTTTTGTGTTAAATGCTTTTTTTTTAATGATGGTTGAGCTTTATTATACAGGCTAAATTTCTGTAGCAGCAGAAATATATTGCAGTCTGATTCAGATCCTATATTTCTATATAGTATATACATTGCTGAGTGTCTGAATTTTGTTGTCTTCCTTTCCTAAGAGTTGGGCTCCATATATCAAGTAGTTAAGTTTCTTTTTCCTCCGTTTTGTTCTTTTCTGATGGTTTTACAGCCTTGTTCTGATTTGTCTAGAGTAATTTAGTCCTACCACTAAGCCTTTTTGAGTTCTTACTCTTCTTGCATAATCAAAAAGAACATATTCTTTGGAGTCAGAAGCTCCATGTACTGCTTCATGTAAGCTAGGGGATAAAGCATAGAGAGTTTGGGTCTGTTAAAAAACATAGCCTTAAAAAACCCAACTCGTCTCCCCTAGACCTTACCGGCTTAAGGGTCTCCCATCTTCCAAAGGCAGCATAGGCCTGGGGCTAAGTCTTCAACACACTCTAGATCCAAATTATAACTTGAAGCTTCACCCTATGTAAGCACAAAGTTTGGGATCTAACAAAGACTCAAGAGGGCTCCTTATAGATTTTTGGAACTCTTTTTCTCTACTGAAATTTTCTGAGCCTTTTCACAACATCACAACAGCTACCTGCTAACCTTTAATCTCAGTGAGACTTCTATGGTATGCTCGGGATAGCACACCCTGGTCTTCATTGTGGGATAAACCATAAAAAAAAAAAAAGTCAGGGCAACCATGAGGCCACCTTATTTGTCTCCTTTCCTCCTGGGTATTCTGGTTCTGCCTCTAGTTTCTTATGCAGTATCTAAAAGTAGTTGTTCTGTATAGTTTATTTAGTTTTTTGATGTTTTCTTGTTAGTTTTCCAATGCTAGGAGTCAAACCCAGGGCCTTACATATGCTAGACCAGAGTTCTACTCTTAAGCCACATGCAAAGACCTAATTTTCTAGGTGTTCAGTGTAAAAGGAATCTGGTCCCTCTTACTTCTTTACTATCAAAGCAAAAGCCTGAAATCTAATCTTATATGTTATCACTTATTAGCTATATGACCTTGAACACATTACATAACTTTGAAGAACTTTAATCTCTGCCTCTCGTACAGGAGCACGAACTACTCATTGCTCTGAAGATTATAAATATGTATAAAATATATCTGGCACAAAGCAGGTTAATTAAATGGCAGGTGCTACTATTATTATTATAAAAAGCTACCTTTTTATCCCATTGTTTACTAGATGTTTGCTTAGTACTATGCAATGTGTAGCCTTGTTACATTATCACAACCAAATTAAGCAGGTATAATTCTTCTCATGTATAGTTAAGAACACTGAAACTCAGAAAGATATACAATTGCCTGGAGGCAAAGTTCGTGGCCTTGGGGTTCAGCATCACTGACGGCTTTTTATGATGGTTGTAAATATTACATATTAATGTAATATTCTAAGTTACACAAAGAAAAAAGAGTGCCGTCTTTTAATATATTTTTTAAAGATTTATTTATTTATTATATGTAAGTACACTGTAGCTGTCTTCAGACACTCCAGAAGAGGGCGTCAGATCTTGTTACAGATGGTTGTGAGCCACCATGTGGTTGCTGGGATTTGAACTCCTGACCTTCGGAAGAGCAGTCGGGTGCTCTTACCCACTGAGCCATCTCACCAGCCCACAGTCTTTTAATATTAAATAGATGGAGAGGTAATTAGTCAACAATGGCTGGTCCTTAATGGTTCTAACCCAATGATTAAAACAGATAAAAACAAAGCATCCATCCAGCCTGTTCCTCAGCTGTCTGCTTCTCACATACCGATGTCTCGTCTCAGCTTGACTTTCCACTTATTTCTTACAGAGAATCTCCGTGAAGGGTCAGAAAAGAAGGTGATATTCATCACAGGGCGAGTCCACCCAGGGGAAACGCCATCTTCATTTGTGTGCCAAGGTAAGCTTGGGACCTCACAGATGTCCTGTACTGTGATGACCTTCAAGACATTGAGTTTACAGGCAAAGTCTTTATCTACCATGGCAGCTCACCTCAGTTCTCAGGCTGACATCCACTCAGTTTTTACGTGATAAATGCTTATTAGTGAAGAACATCATGGAAGAACAGATGACTGGATGGGTGGGTAAGTGATCAAGAGGAGCTGAGGGGAATTCTCTCGTTGTTTTATATGAAGAATGGCAATGAGATCACCACTCTCCAGCTTTCTTTGTCCTGAGCAACTGGCAGCAAGGCTGGCCCAAGCTAGATGTGTATTGGGGTAGAGGGATTATGAAACGGGGATATTGTCAACTCACTCACTTAATTCAGTCATTCACTCAACAAAATTTTACAAAATACCTACTATGAAAGAGGAAGTGTTTGCCTCAGACACCCAACAGTAAGATAATTTCTCTGCTTTGGTGGATTATGTTGTAATTGCATTTAAATGTATTGCCAAATATTTCATCTATAGAAGGTAATTAATCAGGTATCACAAATGTGGCTATAGTTAATAAATAATCCATAAACACAATGAGTGTATTGTACCCAGCAGTTTAAGAAGTAGACAATTACCCACTCCTTTGCAGTTGCAGACATTACCCACTCCTTTTCGATTCAGTGACCCAACCTCCCTCCCTTCCGTAGATAACCATGACCTTGATTTTTGTGGTTTGTCTTTTCCATCCTTAAGTTTAACTGTATTCATGAGCATCCTTAAACAATGTATGTCTTAGTTTTTCTGTTCTTGACCTTTGCACAACTGCCATCATTCTATATCCACCGAGGCTTGCTTTCTGCTTGATGTCCATGTGGGTGAGTAATGCCCCAGTTCGCATGCTTTTTCTCACTGTATTATATTCCATATCTGTCTGTAGCTCAATTTACTTACCTATTCCCCTGGTGATGAATAATTAAGTTGTTTACAATCTATTTTTCTTGAAAACAGTGCTATTTCAAATATTCTTACACTGTAATGTGTATGTGGACAAATACCTTATTCACATCACCAGTGTGCACATATAAACTCTTACCTAGGATGAATATCACAGACTTACAAGTGCTGGGTACTTTTCTTAGGAATATTCAACTTTGTGATGCCACCAGCCTTACTATCTCACATTCGTGCCAATATTGCATTCTTTTCCTCAAAGAACTGGGGATTGAACCTAGGCCCTTACCTATGCTAGGCAAACACTCTACCACCCAGCTTCAGCCCTAAACCTTTAAAAGAAAGGTTTATTTTGAGACAGGACCTCTTTAAGTTGCTGGGGCTGGCCTTGAACTTACTACCTAGGCCAGTAAGGCCTCAAGCTTGCAATCCTTCAGCTTCAGACTCCATAGTAGCTGTGCCCCGTTTCATTTGTACCTCTCATGTAAAGTAGTATATTGTACATATACTAAATACTATTCTAAACATTTCATATATTTTAGCTGTAGTTTATTATAATTATATTAATTTTCTATGTCACAGAAATTAACATTAGCTATGTTTTGACATGAGGAAACTGAAATTTGGGGAAATAATTTGTCTCCTTTCGATCTCGAGATGAGCAGGTGGCTAGAGGGGGTTTTAGAAAGCTTCTGAAGGTCATACAGGTCAAGGGCAATGGGATGCGGTAAAGTATATAGAGACTTGGATTCAGACAACCCTGAGGTCAAATACTGGCCAGATTACCTCCTTACAACACTGCATCAGTCCCCTCAAATGTAAAATGAAGCTAACAGAACTATCCAGGACAGCATTAAGAAGCTGGCAGGAGATGAATGTAAACACAACACCTAGTCTTATGCCTAGCACATAGCAGGCACTTGACAGGTGCCACCTCCCCCCTCCCATGGGAACCCCGAGAAGATGAAGTAGTAATCTACTTTGCAAACGCTCAAGCACTGTGCATATAAATGTGGGTTTCATTTTCCTGATCGCATTCTTCCCATGTTGTTTACCTATGATTGCTTCCCTCTCTTTTTCTGATGAGACAGAGTCTCGAGAGAGAATGTGACTGGCTCAGGGTCCAGCAGCTTGTCGAGTGGCATGGCTGGGCCCCAGTCACTACAGCTTACTCCTTCACTTTTGGCCCCCCAGCACTGTCCTTGCAATAACCTTCCCCAGCCTTTCCTGGGTCTGCCTACCCCTTTACTCCAAACCATCTGTCAGTTACTAAACTTGGCAGCAGATCTGTTCCCCCAGCCGATGGAAGGAAACTGCTTTGCCCTTGCTTGCAAAAAGGCAGTGAGTCTTACCATCAAGATCTTCATCTCTGGAAAATCAAAGCCCGGTGCCCACCATATCTGTGGGTGACACAGAAGGTCGTCATCCCATTTTGCAAAAGAGAACCTCGGGTGCTCCCTTTCCTGAACGAGAATCTTGGATGGCACTGACTTGGTGCACTAAGTGCTGACCTGAGTGCCTGCTCACTGTTTTCTCAAGATAAGCTCCAGCCTCCCCAGTATGGTGTCCACAGCCCACCAGGGTCTGGCTCTTGCTAGGCTCTCTGGTCTCATCCTCACAACAACGCAACCCCACACAGATTAATTGCAGAGCGCTAGTCTTCTAATACCTAGTCCTTGCCCCCACTACTCCTCTGCCATGGAAGTCACATCTTTGACACTTTGCAAACACTTCCTGTCTTTCACAGTTTATTTTAAGTGCCCCACCGCGGACCTCCATAACACACTCCCTCCAGCCTGCTGCTTTCTGCTTACATTGGAGATCTGAAAATTAGCATCATCAATAAAAGCCCTTTACTACTCCGATTCATTATGTCATCTATGCACATGTCTTTCCCATTTAAGCATGAGCTATTTAAGACTGGCTCTCCAATGGGCACTTTCCACATCTGTAAAACCATATTATCCTGTTCATTATCTGAGCCTATTGTGAGAAACAAAAGCTGTGTTGGCTCTGGGTTGCTAAAACTGAGTTCAGAAAGTGCTCAAGGTCACGCAGCCAGGAAGTAGCAAAGAGGAGCTTTGACCTTGGGTCGGGCCAGATCCCCTGCCTGTACCTGCTCCCCTGTTCCACTTGAGGCAGAGAGATGCTAGAAGGTCAAGTTTTATAGCTGGAAGAACACAGAATTATGACCACCCCACAGGCGATGTATACACTTTTCAGGCAGGGATGTGGATGCTCTGAGAACTAAGGTAGCTTACTTGAGGTACTACCACTACTCATTCATAATAATGGAATCCATCTCCAGCTTTAGCTTCCCATCTTTCCCTACCTCAGCATCTGTCCCTTGAGACATACAGCAATTCATCTTTTCTTAGGGCAGAACAAGGCAGGCATCATTACCCCTGCTTTTCTGCCTCCTTTGGGTTTGTATTCCATGGGGACAGCCTGAGTCAAGCCCCATAGGGTAGAGCTAAAGATTTATTTTCCATAGTCAGAGTCTGAGGCTTGGTACCTTTCCCCAGTCACCCTGGCTTCAGGGAAATGCAGGTCTGATGCCTGGAGGGATAGTGGCTGAGATCCTCTTTTCTTCTCCATTCGCTGGCTCAGTGACCTTGAGCAGGAAACAGACCTAGAAGCCTGGTTGTCTCCATCTGGCTGGGACCATAGTTCTCACTGGCGAGCTGCTACTGCACCTGCTTCTGGGAGTATAGTGGAGTTCTGTCGTCACAGGTGTCTGGAATGGGTTGTGTTAAAGATGACAGAGTTTAGGCTTTCTGAAGACCGTGTGGTTGAAGAAAGCTTACTATCACCCCACTTCATCTGTGGCCCCCGTGAGCCCAGGCTCTCCTCATTCTGTATTTAGAACAATTTGAGAGAACAAGGGTGCTCCCATGCTGCCCTGTGGTAGGGTGTGTGAAGCCTTAGTAGGCCTCTTAGTAGATGGAGAAATTGAATCTCAGCACAAACACTTATTACACCATGACCTTGAGAATGTCACAGAACCTTCCTGTACTTCAGCTTCATTATATCAAAAGGAAACACTAGGAATTCTGCCTCAGGGGGTTGATATAAAGACTAGCCTAGCTAACAACCACACCCATCTAGAATAGCCTCTGGAACATAGAGATAAGGAAATGTCTGCAGTGGGGAGGTGCGAGGGAGCATTAATGGACTACTTTGTAGGTTCCAGGCTCTCTGATTAGCATCGATTGCCTGTTTTTTCTACCCCTCACTATGAACCTGCCCTCAATGGCTCCAGAGCTCTGTGTCCTGCTCTGCCTTGATGTCCTGGGGAAGTCCTGATCTGAATCCCCTTCACCTGGAGCCTCTACTACAAGTTGGAAAGTTGACCAGAATCAGACCTAGATCTTGGTCTCTGACCCCTGGTCGAGGCAGTGCCTCTTTCCGAAACTCCCTGAGACTGTTGGCATTTTCTCAATTCAAAAAGGAATCTCCGTATGAGGAGCTCTCTGTCCCCTTCAGACACTCTTGTAGAATTGAGGAGCCCATCTTTACCAATTCTTCTGCCAGGAAGGCATGCCTCACTGTGGAGGGCAGTAAACATGGCTGAGGTTTGGAATTAAACAGACTTGGGTTTGAGTCCTAATACTTCTGCCTGCACATTAGGGTACCTTCTTCAAGGCTTCTGCTTTCTGAACCTCTGTATCTTTACCTCAAAATTGGGGATAATATCCTGTTTGAAATGCCCCTCACTATGGGTAGCTACTATCCCTGTTTTCCAGAGAAGTGAGTGGACACACTGAACATCACCTAGCAAGTTAGTGGTGGAATGGTGTTCCTGATCTGGAACTTGCTGTTTCCTGCCAAAATTCCCTCCAACTTAGGGCTAGCTAGCATATGTGTGTGTGTGTGTGTGTGTGTGTGTGTGTGTGTGTGTGTGTGTGTGTGTGTAAATGAAGAACTGGTCCTCTCAAGAAATCACTTTGTCAGGATTACTTTGTCAGGAAAAGAAGAGAAGGGAAGAAGGCTGTACACACACACACACACACACACACACACACACACACACAAAGAGGCATGTGTGCATCTATGTGACTGGGTGCACAAGTATACACACAGGCTCTCACATCACCCTTTCTCAGCCACCAATACCACCAGCCATCAGGACCCAGCACAACCTAAAATTTCCTACTATTTGTCCTCGCTGGCTCTGCTTTTATTCCCACATCTGTTCCTCCTTATTCTTTCTCTTCTCTGTCTCTGGTCCAATTAGCCTTACATCACAAGAGAAATGGAGCTTTCACTTTACATCTGTGATGTAGGCAGAGCCTAGCATGAAGGCAGAAGAATTGAATTTTGTGAAACCCCATGATTCCATAATTTGAGGACAATGAGCTTGACTGATGGCAGTGTGGGTTTAGCACAGTCAGGGAAGGTCTGGAGTGGCCTCAGTTGTACATGTGGTACCCTGGGCCCAGTGATACCTCTGCTGTCTTGCCGAGGGTCTGGGTTCTCCTCATTCCAAAATGCTGTCTCTAAGCAGACAACAGAAACAATAAACCTCACACAGAACTCTCTGGAGGGAAACTATGCCCACAGATGTAAATAATTCTCTAAAGCACATGCGAACAGTCATCTGGTTCTTTCTATCTTGGCATAACAGAAAAAGCACCAGTTTAAAGTCACCAGAACTAGGTCTAGATCTCATCTAGAACCCTACATGTGGTGTCACACTCTCTGACTTTGTTTCCCTGACTCTAAAATGGAGCCAGAAGTATTGCAAATTAGTTAAAATACTGAGTGCAGAGTTGTTATTGAGGGTCTGACTTCACTCATTTCACATTCATCTACTAAGCACCATCACTGTGCCAGACACCAAGGCATTCAGCCTGGAGGGAAGTCAGACAGATGCACAGGCAAGCCTTGATCGCTCAAGATTGCAGACTCAGGAAAGGTAGTTTTCCTTATTGTTCTAGACTCAGTTTCTATTTTGAGTTCACATTCTTCCAGACCTGTGGCTTAATCTCAGTCATTTCCAGCAGGGTTGATTGATTTGAACAAAGTGGAGATGTACTTGACAGCAGCCTCACCTCTGCATTCACTGGCTGCATCCTCATGATGCTCTAGGCTTTGGCCTCTCCAGAGCCCTTGGTGGTCAGCAGCATGTCAGATCCTGACTCGTCACTGCCAGGTGCCTTATATCTTCGAGGTCCTTCTCCACATCTATCCTGGCTGGCTGCCTGATTCTCACCTACCATTATTCTTTTCCTCCAGTACACTGTAGCTAAGGGTGCTCTCCAAAGTCAGGAATTGATCTGTGTCTTCACCGCTTTACACCTTACAGTGATTCTCTAGTGATAGCATCTATGTATCTATGTATCTATATATCCGTGTATCTGTGTATCTATGTATCTGTGTATCTATCTGTCTGTCTGTCTATCATATCTATATATAGAGAGATAGATTATATATGCATATATATATATATATATGTATATATGTTTTTAGACGATTGGGCTCTTTGCTTGCTTCTCCTATTTGTCATTCCTTCCCACCACCTATGTGTAAAACATTGAAAGCCATAACTAAAACAACACATGTACATGTTTACTCTATGCCAAACACATGGCTTGTATCAATTCATAATCTTGGTACTAAAACATAATAATTATTAATCTCTCATTTTTCACTGCTGGGGAAACTGAGGAATGGAGAGAGTGAGGCTACACAGCAATGAGTGGCTCCTGAGGAGGACTCAAACCTGGAGAGTCCAGTTTTTAGAGAATCTGCATTTTTAACACTAAAGTTAAGCCCCAGATGAAGAACTATGTGGTGTGAAGGAGGTCATCTTTTTTCTTGACACCAAGCCTTGGTGTAAGCATTTCTTTACTGTCCTGGAGCCTTTCATCCTGTTCATCCATCTTGCTGACCTTTTCTCCCCAGCCCCTTCTCACGAACCTCCTCCAATCTTGGTTGGGTCAAGAGCTTTGTCTAGGTTCTTCTTATTCTATGAAGCTTTCATTCGGGCCTTGGCTGGCTAGTAAGAGTGGACTTGGATCTTCTTGTGTATGGCTCCACTGCAAGAATATTGTGTTCATCTTAGAATGCTCAGTTCCTAAAGTGAGTGGCTATCAGTTCAACTAATCTCAGGCTTTTTTTTTTAATAATTAGGTATTTTCCTCATTTACATTTCCAATGCTATCCCAAAAGTCCCCCAAACCCTCCCCCCCCCACTCCCTTACCCATCCACTCCCACTTTTTGGCCCTGGCGTTCCCCTGTACTGGGGCATATAAAGTTTGCAAGTCCAATGGGCCTCTTTTTCCAATGATGGCAGACTAGGCCATCTTTTGATACATATGCAGCTAGAGTCAAGAGCTCCAGGGTACTGGTTAGTTCATAATGTTGTTCCACCTATAGGGTTGCAGATCCCTTCAGCTCCTTGGGTACTTTCTCTAGCTCCTCCATTGGGGGCCCTGTGATCCATCCAATAGCTGACTGTGAGCATCCACTTTTGTGTTTGCTAGGCCCCGGCATAGTCTCACAAGAGACAGCTATATCTGGGTCCTATCAGCACAATCTTGCTAGTGTATGCAATGGTGTCAGCGTTTGAAGGCTGATTATGGGATGGATCCCTGGATATGGCAGACTCTAGATAGTCAATTCTTTTGTCTCAGCTCCAAACTTTGTCTCTGTAACTCCTTCCATGGGTGTTTTGTTCCCAATTCTAAGAAGGGGCAAAATGTCCACACTTTGGTCTTTGTTCTTCTTGAGTTTCATGTGTTTTGCAAATTGTAACTTATATCTTGGGTATTCTAAGTTTCTGGGCTAATATTCACTTATCAGTGAGTACATTTCATTTGCGTTCTTTTGTGATTGGGTTACCTCACTCAGGATAATGCCCTCCAGGTCCAACTATTTGCCTAGAAATTTCATAAATTCATTCTTTTTAATAGCTGAGTAGTACTCCATTGTGTAAATGTACCACATTTTTTGTATCCATCCCTCTGTTGAGGGGCATCTGGGTTCTTTCCAGCTTCTGGCTCTTATAAATAAGGCTGCTATGAACATAGTGGAGCATGTTTCTTTCTTATTAGTTGGAACATCATCTGGATATATGCCCAGGAGAGGTATGGCAGGATCCTCTGGTAGTACCATGTCCAATTTTCTGAGAAACCGCCAGACTGATTTCCAGAGTGGTTGTACAAGCTTGCAATCCCACCAACAATGGAGGAGTGTTCCTCTTTCTCCACATCCTCGCCAGCATCTGCTGTCACCTGAAATTTTGATCTTAGCCATTCTGACTGGTGTGAGGTGGAATCTCAGGGTTGTTTTGATTTGCATTTCCCTGATGATTAAGGATGATGAACATTTTTTCAGTTGTTTCTCACCCATTCGGTATTCCTCAGGTGAGAATTCTTTGTTTAGCTCATTTTTTAATGGGGTTATTTGATTTTCTGGAGTCCACCTTCTTGAGTTTTTTATATATATTGGATATTACTCCTCTATTTGATTTAGGATAGGTAAAGATCCTTTCCCAATCATTGGTGGCCTTTTTGTCTTATTGACGGTGTCTTTTGCCTTACAGAAGCTTTGAAGTTTCATGAGGTCCCATTTGTCAATTCTCGATCTTAAAGCACAAGCCATTGCTCTTATATTTAGGAATTTTTCCCCTTACCAATATCTTCGAGGCCTTTCCCTACTTTCTCCTCTATAAGTTTCATTGTCTCTGGTTTTATGTGGAGCTCCTTGATCCACTTAGATTTGACCTTAGTACAAGGAGATAGGAATGGATCAATTTGCATTCTTCTACATGATAACCACCAGTTGTGCTAGCACCATTTGTTGAAAATGCTGTCTTTTTTCCACTGGATGGTTTTAGCTCCCTTGTCGAAGATCAAGTGACCATAGGTTCTTAAACGCGTTCTCACGACCGGCCAGGAAGAACACAACAAACCAGAATCTTCTGCGGCAAAACTTTATTGCTTACATCTTCAGGAGCAGGAGCGCAAGCCCCAAACCCCAAAAACGAAAGCCCCCAAAAATGAAAGCGAAACCCCGTCCCTATTTAGGAGAGTTATCCTTCGCCTAGGACGCATCACTCCCTGATTGGCTGCAGCCCATGGCCGAGTTGACGTCATGGGAAAGGCAGAGTACATGTAGTGGAAAAATACCCTTGGCACATGCGCAGATTATTTGTTTACCACTTAGAACACAGCTGTCAGCGCCATCTTGTGACGGCGAATGTGGGGGCGGCTCCCAACATCTCCCCCTTTCCTTTTAATAAGAGCAATAGGCCACCCATATTAATGAGAGTGGAGATAGAGGTCAAATCCCCAGTGTGCAGGTAAAGGAGCCATGTACAGGATTAGCTCTTAGGCTCACAGGCTTTTACCCAGAGCAACCCTGACCTGCTCCCGTGTCGTTTTGCCTGGAGAGAAGGACACTTGGACACTCAACCTTCTTGAAAGATGACATGTCTCCCTAGAATAGGCTCATATATGCCGCAGAGCCCTTCTACTGCAGTGCTTAGCCGTGCAACTCTCTCGGGCTGCTGAAGCACACTCACTCTATCCCGTGCAATGAGACTAGCCTCGTGGGATGCAAGAGCTGAGTGGCCAGCGACCTATTGCCTAAGCATAGATATATCAGGGGAAGCACCATGTTCTAGAGCTGCAAGCGCCTGGGCAATAACCACCTTGTCTCTCCTAGTTTGGGCCTTAAGCTTACAGACCAACCAAAGAAGCAACACTAATCCACAGCAAAGTGTATCTCCAAATAATATCAATCCTACCCATTCTTTAAAGAAGGGAAATGCTGAGGAGATCCAATTGGGTAATCCTTTGGTCAGGGACAGGTCCAAGCGCGTGGAGTTGACCTGAAGTCTCAATTCCCGAAGGATCTGTTCAAATTTAGCCGTCCAATTCTGTAACATATACTGAAAAAGACTTTTTGACAAATTAGCTGCCCTAGTAAATTTCTCATACTGAATGGAAGTAACACACAATCCCGGAAACTTTTTGTTCACATCCCAGCTGAGCTATTTGCCATAATACATCTAGTTGTTTCTGGACAAGATCTATGAGTTGATTAACCAGCATGAGACCACCCTGTATCTTGACATTAGCTGAGGCCTGTTTATCTATGACTGTAGTCACTGAGGCTGACAAAGTGTTAATGGTGTCAGTCGTCTGGACCTGTCCAGACAGAGCCAAGGCTGTCTGAATCAAGGCTAAACCCAGTTCCTAGTTAGTGATAAAAAAGCAGGGGAATACTTGAGCATTATACATCACCGTCATTAGGAGTGGAAATGTCGACATTATCCCCCAACGCTGCTCTCTCTTTATTATTGACGCCCTGGACATCATCAAGACGAGGGACATCAGTATTCCCTTGGTCAGTCTGGATTTTTCGGGTGAGTCTTTCTGGTATCCAAAATGGGTTGTCTTCATTCTGTGGGAAAACACAGATAGCTCCCCTGGATCTTATCAAAATAGGATCCGGGCCATACCATTTATTATCAAGGACATTTTTCCATTTAACCATCTCATTGGGCCTATCTGGCTCTGAACAATGACGTTCAGCCGCAGTATGGCCATGAGCATCAATATTTAAAAAATTGAGTGTAAAGAGTGCCATAGACACAGACACTCTTGGTACTCGGGGTAGAGTCTCCTCAATTCCCCTCTTCTGTTTTATAAGATAGGCTTTGAGGGTGCGATGCGCACGCTCAACAATACCCTGTCCTTGAGGGTTGTATGGAAGTCCAGTCAGGTGGGTCACGTCCATCTGACGGCAGAACTGCTGGAATTTTTGAGATGTATAAGCTGGTCCATTATCAGTCTTAAGGAGTTTGGGTTTCCCCCAAGCACTCCATGCCTCAAGGCAATGTTGAATCACATGTGAGGCCTTTTCACCTGTTAAAGGTGTGGCAAACATTACACCAGAGCAGGTGTCAATAGAAACATGTAAATATTGATTTCTCCCAAAGGAGGAAATATGCGTGACATCCATTTGCCAGACCTGTAATGGCCTGACGCCACGAGGGTTTACCCCTACATGAGTAGATAAAATTTGACAACAATCTAAAGGCATTATTAAGTAATCAGAATCACTTTCAGTAGAACCAATCCCTCTGGCGGCTCAAGGAATACCAGAGGAAGGAAAACAGCCATGTAGGCTTGGCAAAATTATTAGTTGAGCTATTTTGTCCCCTTGTGATATAGAAAAGACAACTTGAGGACAAGAACAGAGAACCTGAAGTTCCCCTTTATAATCCTGATCTACAACTCCAGGGTGGACAATAAGACCTTGTAGGCTGCAAGAGCCTGCCTCTGTCATACTGGCCACAAAATCTGAGAAGGACTCCTAAGGTCCCTGGACGATCTTTGTTAATTGTCCAGTGGCTTTACCTGCTCGGGAGAGCGCCTTCCAGGCCCTAATAGCCTTTTCATCTGATTCAGAACTATTAAGAACTGGCTCCTTGAACTCACCTAGTGATGAGTATAGGCTCCTTCTCCTAGAAACCTCCGCTGATTGATCTTTTTTCTTTTCTTTTTCCTTCTCCTTCCTTCCAATCTCTCCCCAGGTATTCTTACCTGACCTAAACTTTTCCTCGGGTTCAAGACCCGTGGAAAGGCCTGTATACTTATTTTGTGTACCATATTTCCTCTTTGCTCCTACTCTCTCTCCCCGCTTTACTTCTGATAGATTGTCCTGAATTTCATCTAGAATTTTCAGCCCTATCTTAATCACTTGATAACATGTGAAAAAGAACAAAAGGGCTCCTAACACTAGAAAAAGTTCAAGGCCAAACATACCTTGTAAAGCTATTTCCCACTTTACTTCTGATAGACTGTCTTGACTTTCCTTAGAAAGTTCAAGACCAGACTTACCTTGTAAAGCTGTACTCACTGGTACTCCTGTTCCCCAGCTGAAGAGTTCTGAATTCATGCAGTTGAATCCTTCTCAACAGTCTGTTTTACGGGAACCTTCGTTACCATGATCCGCAGTTCTGGTTCCGGAATGAGGGATCTTCCTTGCGCCGGTGATGGTTAACTCCTGTCCCGAGTTTTCTTGTATTTTCTCCTCCCGGGTTTTTTTTTCCCGGATTTTCTCGTCCCGGATTTCGGCACCAACTCTTAAATGCGTTCTCACGACCGGCCAGGAAGAACACAACAAACCAGAATCTTCTGCGGCAAAACTTTATTGCTTACATCTTCAGGAGCAGGAGCGCAAGCCCCAAACCCCAAAAACGAAAGCCCCCAAAAACGAAAGCGAAACCCCGTCCCTATTTAGGAGAGTTATCCTTCGCCTAGGACGCATCACTCCCTGATTGGCTGCAGCCCATGGCCGAGTTGACGTCATGGGAAAGGCAGAGTACATGTAGTGGAAAAATACCCTTGGCACATGCGCAGATTATTTGTTTACCACTTAGAACACAGCTGTCAGCGCCATCTTGTGACGGCGAATGTGGGGGCGGTTCCCAACAATAGGTGTGTGGGTTCATTTCTGGGTCTTCAATTCTATTCCATTGGTCTACTTTTCTGTCGTTATACCAGTACCATGCCTTTTTTTTTAATTAGGTATTTTCCTCGTTTACATTTTCAATGCTATCCCAAAGTTCCCCCATACCCACCCACCCCCATCCCCTACGCACCCACTCCCCCTTTTTGGCCCTGGCGTTCCCCTGTACTGGGGTATATAAAGTTTACAAGTCCAATGGGCCTCTCTTTGCAGTGATGGCCGACTAGGCCATCTTTTGATACATATGCAGCTAGAGTCAAGAGCTCCCGGGTACTGGTTAGTTCATATTGTTGTTCCACCTATAGGGTTGCAGTTCCCTTTAGCTCCTTGGGTAATTTCTCTAGCTCCTCCATTGGGGGCCCTGTGACCCATCCAATAGCTGACTGTGATCATCCACTTCTGTGTTTGCTAGGCCCCGGCATAGTCTCACAGGAGAGAGCTATATCTGGGTCCTTTCAGCAAAATCTTGCTAGTGTATGCAATGGTGTCAGCATTTGGAAGCTGATTATGGGATGGATCCCTGCATATGGCAATCACTAGATGGTCCATCCTTTCATCACAGCTCCAAATTTTGTCTCTGTAACTCCTTCCATGGGTGTTTTTTTGTTGTTGTTGTTGTTGTTTTTTAAATCACAATTGCTCTGTAGTAAAGCTTTAGGTCAGGCATGGTGATTCCACCAGAGGTTCTTTTATCCCTGAGAAGAGTTTTGCTATCCTAGATTTTTTGTTATTCCAGATGAATTTGCAGATTGTTCTTTCTAATTCGTTGAAGAATTGAGTTGGAATTTTGATGGAGATTGCATTGAATCTGTAGATTGCTTTTGGCAAGATAGCCATTTTTACAATGTTGATCCTGCCAATCCATGAGCATGGGAGATCTTTCCATCTTCTGAGATCTTCTTTAATTTCTTTCTTTAGAGACTTGAAGTTCTTATCATACAGATCTTTCACTTCCTTAGTTAGAGTCACGCCAAGGTATTTTATATTATTTGTGACTATTGAGAAGGGTGTTGTTTCCCTAATTTCTTTCTCAGCCTGTTTATTCTTTGTGTAGAGAAAGGCCATTGACTTGTTTGAGTTAATTTTATATCCAGCTACTTCACCGAAGCTGTTTATCAGGTTTAGGAGTTCTATGGTGGAATTTTTAGGGTCACTTATATATACTATCATATCATCTGCAAAAAGTGATATTTTGACTTCTTCTTTTCCAATTTGTATCCCCTTGATCTCCTTTTGTTGTTGAATTGCTCTGGCTAGGACTTCAAGTACAATGTTGAATAGGTAGGGAGAAAGTGGGCAGCCTTGTCTAGTCCCTGATTTTAGTGGGGATTGCTTCCAACTTCTCTCCATTTACTTTGATGTTGACTACTGGTTTGCTGCAGATAGCTTTTATCATGTTTAGGTATGGTCCTTGAATTCCTGATCTTTCCAAGACTTTTATCATGAATATGTGTTGAATCTTGTCGAATACTTTTTCCGCGTCTAACGAGATGATCATGTGGTTTTTGTCTTTGAGTTTGTCTATATAATGGATTACATTGATGGAATTTTGAATATTAAACCATCCCTGCATCCCAGGAATAAAACCTACTTGGTCAGGATGGATGATTGTTTTAATGTGTTCTTGGATTCGGTTGACGAGAATTTTTTTGAGTATTTTTGCATCGATATGCATAAGGGAAATTGGTCTGAAGTTCTCTATCTTTGTTGGATCTTTCTGTGGTTTTGGTATCAGAGTAATTGTGGCTTCATAGAATGAGTTGGGTAGAGAGAGTACCTTCTACTTCTATTTTGTGGAATAGTTTATGCAGAACTGGAATTAGATCTTCTTTGATGGTCTGATAGAACTCTGCACTAAACCCATCTGGTCCTGGGCTTTTTTTGGTTGGGAGACCATTAATAACTGCTTCTATTTCTTTAGAGGATATCGGACTGTTTAGATCATTAACCTGATCTTGATTTAACTTTGGTACCTGGTATCTGTCTAGAAATTTGTCCATTTCATCCAGGTTTTCCAGTTTTGTTGAGTATAGCCTTTTGTAGAAGGATCTGATGGTGTTTTGGATTTCTTCAGGGTTTGTTGTTATGTCTCCCTTTTCATTTCTGATTTTGTTATTTAGAATGCTGTCCCTGTGCCCTCTAGTGAGTCTGGCTAAGGGTTTATCTATCTTGTTGATTTTCTCAAAGAACCAGCTCCTCCTTTGGGTGATTCTTTGAATAGTTCTTCTTGTTTCCACTTGGTTGATTTCACCCCTGAGTTTGATTATTTCCTGCCATCTACTCCTCTTGGGTGAATTTGCTTCCTTTTGTTCTAGAACTTTTAGGTGTGTTGTCAAGCTGCTAGTGTGTGCTCTTTCTAGTTTCTTTTTGGAGGCACTCAGAGCTATGAGTTTCCCTCTTAGAAATGCTTTCATAGTGTCCCATAAGTTTGGGTATGTTGTGGCTTCATTTTCATTAAACTCTAAAAAAATATTTAATTTCTTTCTTTATTCCTTCCTTGACCAAGGTATCATTGAGAAGAGTGTTTTTCATTTTCCATGTGAATGTTCGCTTTTCATTATTTATGTTGTTATTGAAGATCAGCCTTAGTCCATGGTGCTCTGATAGGATGCATGGGACGATTTCAATATTTTTGTATCAGTTGAGGCCTGTTTTGTGACCAATTATATGGTCGATTTTGGACAAGGTACCATGAGGTGCTGAGAAGAAGGTATATCCTTTTGTTTTAGGATAAAATGTTCTGTAGATATCTGTTAAGTCCATTTGTTTCATCACTTCTGTTAGTTTCATTGTGTCCCTGTTTAGTTTCTGATTCCATGATCTGTCCAATGATGAAAGTGGTGTGTTGAAGTCTCCCACTATTATTGTGTGAGGTTCAATGTGTGCTTTGAGCTTTACTAAAGTTTCTTGAATGAATGTGGCTGCCCTTGCATTTGGAGCATAGATATTCAGAATTGAGAGTTCCTCTTGGAGGATTTTACCTTTGATGAGTATGAAGTGTCCCTCCTTGCCTTTTTTGATAACTTTGGGTTGGAAGTCAATTTTATTCGATATTAGAATGGCTCCTCCAGCTTGTTTCTTCAGACCATTTCCTTAGAAAATTGTTTTCCAGCCTTTCACTCTGAGGTAGTGTCTGTCTTTTTCCCTGAGATGGGTTTCCTGGTTTCCTGTAAGCAGCAGAATGTTGGGTCCTGTTTATGTAGCCAGTCTGTTAGTCTATGTCTTTTTATTGGGGAATTGAGTCATTGATATTAAGGGATATTAAGAAAAAGTAATTGTTGCTTCCTATTATTTTTGTTTTTAGAGTTGGCATTCTGTTCTTGTGGCTGTCTTCTTTTGGTTTGTTGAGGGATTACTTTCTTGCTTTTTCTAGGGCGTGGTTTCCATCCTTGTATTGCTTTTTTCTGTTATTATCCTTTGAAGGGCTGGATTCGTGGAAAGATAATGTGTGAATTTTGTTTTGTCGTAGAAAATTTTGGTTTCTCCATCTATGGTAATTGAGATTTTGGCCGGGTATAGTAGCCTGGGCTGGCATTTGTGTTCTCTTGGGGTCTGTATAACATCTGTCCAGGATCTTCTGGCTTTTATAGTCTCTGGTGAAAAGTCTGGTGTAATTCTGATAGGCCTGCCTTTATATGTTACTTGACCTTTCTCCCTTACTGCTTTTAATATTCTCTCTTTATTTAGTCCATTTGTTGTTCTGATTATTATGTGTTGGGAGGAATTTCTTTTCTGGTCCAGTCTATTTGGAGTTCTGTAGGCTTCTTGTATGTTCATGGGCATCTTTTCTTTAGGTTTGGGAAGTTTTCTTCTATAATTTTGTTGAAGATATTTGCTGGTCCTTAAAGTTGAAAATCTTTATTCTCATCTACTTCTATTATCCGTAAGTTTGGTCTTCTCATTGTGTCCTGGATTTCCTGGATGTTTTGAGTGAGGATCTTTTTGCATTTTGTATTTTCTTTGATTGTTGTGCTGATGTTCTCTATGGAATCTTCTGCACCTGAGATTCTCTCTTCCATTTCTATAGTTCCAGATTTCTTTCCTAGGTTTTCTATCTCCAGCGTTGCTCACTTTGGGTTTTCTTTATAATGTCTACTTCCCTTTTTAGGTCTTGGATGGTTTTATTCAATTCCATCACCTGTTTGGTCATGTTTTCTTGCAATACTTTAAGGGATTTTTGTGCTTCCTCTTTAAGGTCTTCTACCTGTTTAGCAGTGTTCTCCTGTATTTCTTTAAGTGAGTTATTAAAGTCCTTCTTGATGTCCTCTATCATCATCATGAGATATGCTTTTAAATCTGGGTCTAGTTTTTCAGATGTGTTGGGGTGCCCAGGACTGGTGGGGTGGGAGTTCTTCGTTCTGATGATGGTGAGTGGTCTTGGTTTCTGTTAGTAAGATTCTTACGTTTGCCTTTCGCCATCTGATAATCTCTGGAGCTAGTTGTTGTAGTTGTCTCTGGTTAGATCTTGTTCCTCAGGTGTTTATGTTAGCCTCTATTAGCAGACCTGGGAGACTAGCTCTCTCCTGAGTTTCAGTGTTCAGAGTACTCTCTGCAGGTAGGCTCTCCTCTTGCAGGGAAGGTGCCCAGATATCTGGTGTTCGAACCTGCCTTTTGGCAGAAGTTGTGATCCACTCACAGATGTCTTAAGATCCCATGGAGGGTCCTGTGTATACCTTACGGGTGTCAGCAGACTCCACGCCCAAGGTACCCCTGTGCCTGCATGGACTGGAAGGGACTTGTGCCCCTGATCAGGCCGGGTTTTCTGCTTCCCTAATTAATGCAGTCTCAGGTCCCACACGATTAGATTGGAGCAGACCGCTGTGTTCCACTCACCAGAGGTCTTAAGATCCCGTGGCGCGTCTTGTGGGTAGCTTGCAGGTGTAAGCCGACTCCATGCTACCCCGGTGCTGGCCAGACCGGAAGGGCATCTCAGGCTTTGTAAGGAATGATCCATCAATAAGCATTTCTTTCTTACTCCTTTATAAAGAACATTTAGTTTTCTTATTTAGAATTTTAGGTACTCGTGTGTGAGCTGTACACAGACAGCCTGGTCCCTGGTCGAGTACAGGCCTTGAACCCTGGTGACCCTGTGGGCAGTGACTTCTGCCTGCATGGCATGGCAGGTGTTTGGCCATGCCCCCTGGGCCCCTGACTTCTGTCAGGGGCTACAGCGGCCCTAAGCCCCCTGCAGAGAAATGTGTTACCATCAGTCACATAGGAGAAGCACCAAGCCTTCCCACATGCAAATAAGGTTTCCCCAAAGTTCTCAGACCAAGCCAATAAGAAATACCTGTTGTCAAACCCTGACCCACCCCAAATCTGTATATAGGACTCATACCCAGATTAAAGGTGTGCGAAAACTTCTTGTACTCTGCTTCTGTCCTAAGAGCTGTAACACTTGGGAAGAAGTCTGCTCTCCTGAGATGCTCCACTACACTCCTCACTGGTTCAAAGTAACCTAGTAACTGGGACGGCATGACAGAGACAGAGATGGAGCCAACGGCAGCAGCAGAAGCAGCATAAATTACTTCCCCTCCCTGATTGCACTCCCCTCCCCCCCCCCTTGCCAGAACTCTCACACACACCTGGCTGGGCCACAGATCTCTGAGGAAAACCTCTGGTACACACAGGCCCACACTTGTGTGTGTGTGTGTGTGTGTGTGTGTGTGTGTGTGTGTGTGTATGTGTAGTTCATGAGTGAAGGTGGCAATGGAAACCAGAGGCACCAAAAGTCCCTACCTTTAGAAATTCAGGCAGGGTATGAGTCACTTGATGTGGGTGTTTGGAACCACACCTATGTCCTCTGCAAGAGCAATATGTTCCCTTAACTGCTGAGCCATCTCTCCAGCTCCATCCCTAGGCATTTCTTAAGACCCTTAACGGGCAAAGTCCTGAGCCACACGTTCTGAGAGAAATAAAGACAATGAAGATAAGGTTTGATTGAATATAAGACTGAGCTGGAAAAGCCCATCCTGGCTAGCTGGAGATTGGCATCAGGCAAGAGTCTCTGCACCTAACTTTAATTTTAGATCTTCAGCCACTTCCCTTCTCTCCCCAACTTTTCTGTTGTCCTATTTTCCCCAATCTTGATGATATCTGTTAAAGGAAAGGAGGTGGCAAAGTCATGTTTAAGACTGGTGCCATAGAGACTATTGGTCTCTCCCAGTGAGATGGGGGCCATCCCTCTTCATTTGACAGACTAGGAAGCATCCTTCCATTGAAATGAGAAAACTGTTCAGAGGAAGCTCTCAACACTTACAGCCAAAAATCAGCTAAGATTCTAATATAAGTCCCTAGGTCGTTTCTGCTCCCTGGATACCTCTGCTCACTCTGTTCATGTAGAGCTTTTGACTATGCCCAGACATGGTTGCTTCTCCATGTTTCCTTTCTCTGACATTCCTTCTCACTGTGCTTCACTTCCTGCTACTCTACCATCATAAGGGGCCCTCTACTCAGAACCTCCTTAGCCCTTCTTTGTCTCATCAAACCTCTGGGAAATTTAGCTTGGTCCTCTTCTAGAACTCATTCTATCAAGTCATAAACAGAGGAAGGGAGGGAGCGAGGTAGGGAAAGAGAAGGAGAGAGAGAGGGAGGAAGGGAGGGAGAGAGAGAAAGAGGCAGAGAGAATCTGATGACTCTGCTCTTATGATATGAGCAGTTGTAGTCTGGGGAAGTGGATCAGGCAGTACATTGCTTGCCTTGCAAACAGAAGGACTTGTGTTTGATTCCTAGCAAATGTGGAGTTGGTGGGTTGAGGAGATATAAAGAAGGGTGAGTGGAAAGGATTCTTGTTTGGTTGATTCTAGCTTAGAGCTAAGAGCTAAGTCTAAAATTTACCTTCTCATTGCCCCAAGTCCACCTTTAAAAGTGAGCTCTGGATGGCCCTATTCTGTCTGGCTTTGTTTTCTCTCATTCTTTTATTAGGTGTCTAATTGGCAGCTCAATTAATCTGCTCATCTGTGAAGGAGGTGAGCACCTCCATTTCCAGAAGCCGTTCTCTAACGCAGCATAGCCCAGCCCTGAGCACTGGCTGGCTCCTTGATGGAGGGCTGCCCCGGGAGCCAGGGTCAATTAGCGGACAGATTAAGCAATTATTAGCTCCTAACAAGGGCGCCTGGCATCATTACCCTGCCTGTTTATTGGCAAGCTGCAACTCTAATATGAGGACCAACAAATAAATTAGGGCATCTGGTCCACTGCAGCATCGGTTGAGAAGTAAATGATGTCCAACTGGCCCTCGGCTGCCCATGGATTCTCAGCCTGGCATAATGAAAAGCCTGAGATGTCCCTTGCTGGTCACAGCAGCTTTGGAATGATCTCTGAAGTGATTTATCATTTCAAGAGCTAAGTGTCTGCTGCTGGGCACATGAAATGTTCTTAGTTACCCTGCTGTCTTCCTCATGCCTCCAAGACCTATAAGGGCCCAGTTTAGAGACTCTCTTAGTCAACAAGAGACATGCCTCCTCTACATTTGGGAGACTCCTGTCACTTTATAACATTACACCAATTTCATGAATTGTCAGAACAGTATTTTGACTATATGTTCAAGTCTCCAGTAAAGTAGACACATGGAACAGAGAGGGTAGGGTAGGTCTGAGAGCTGTTTGCATTCCAACCTCTTTCTTATTGGATGGATGCAGCCCATCACCAGGATATTAGAGAGAATACTTCAGGAAGACCCAACCATGTTTTATGTGATAAGAGCGCCCTCCTGAGTTTGTTGATGTTATCTAGGGCCCTACAAGACCCAGTTCAAATGCTTGGAAATCCTCTTTGCTTGCTCCGCATGAAGTGTTTTTCCCTCTTGTCCATAGGACTCAATGCTATATGTCTTGAGCTGACTTTCCTAAGAACCAGATATACATTTGAACAATCCATTGGGAAACACCTAGACATATACTAATATATCCATAATCACACATAGACAGCTGACAGAGGCCAATAGTCACTGGCCTTCTTATTGTTTTGGTTTTTTGGGGGGGGGGTTGTTTGTTTGTTTTTGTTTTTTGTTTTTTGTTTTTGACTAAGAAAAATGTACCCCTTCTCCTTGAAACCGTTTGAGGCTAACCCAGGTGTGTCTCTCTCCCTAGGAATCATCGACTTCCTTGTAAGTCAGCATCCAATTGCCCGTGTCCTACGAGAACATTTAGTCTTCAAGATTGCTCCAATGCTCAACCCTGATGGAGTTTACCTGGGCAACTACAGGTGAGGAACTGGGGATAATGTGTGGAAGCAGGAAGTCAGAGAATAGAGGTATGGAAACAAGAAGAAACCAGGTAATACATTTTGAGAAAGAATTTCCAGACTAACCATTAGAGGAAATTTAAAAATTATAGGAAATTTTACTCTACCTCCTGAGTGAAGCTAATGTCCTTGACTATTTATAGACAACTACCCAAAGTCACTTGCTGAAGTTTTTCTGAACAGGCTGCTGGACTGAGAGAAGCAATATTAATTTTAGCACCTACTTCCTCCATGACCTTGAGAGATTCACTTTTCCTCTCTGATGCCCAATTTCTCTTCTGTAAGACACTAATTCCCCAGCAGGATGGTTGTATCAGAAGTAATGATGGGAAGGAACATGCTTTGCAGAATCCCAGAGGGTGGTTATAATGATCCCTGACAGTTTCCTGTGTTTCTCCCTGGAAACTGTTAATGAAGGAGAACAGCAACCCAGATCACATGGGCAGTACTTCTCTTTGGATGGACATACCACCCAGCCATACTCCACTTGTGTGCCATATCTTGAATGCTCTTTCTCCAATCATAGAACCATCATTTACAGCCTAAAATCCTACTGCCCAGGGGATCATTTGCCAAAGAACATTGGGTTCTTAGAGATAGACAGTCTTATTATCCTTATTTCACAGCTGTAACAACTGACTCACCCAAAGCCACTTAGCCAGAGATAATTGACAGTCTAACTTCGCTGCCCAAATGACAGGACTTTAGATTACATGAGGTCCACAAACTTTAAGACAAAAGCCAACTTCCCAGCTTTGCATGTAAGTCTTACTGTGATCTAAAAACTGGCTTTAGTTTGCCTCAGTCTCTTACCTTTCAGAGATATTCCTCTGACTTCTCCAAACAAAGCCTCTTGTCTTGGATAAGCATGTTGGCTCCTGCGACTTTCCCTTCATGACAGGGCTTTCTTTGTAGAACCATCTTCCTTATTCACCGTCTAACTCTCTTGACAACTCAGCTTATGTCCATTATCTAGGAACCATTCCCTCAAGCTCCCTGCCCTCTGCCCCCCAAAAGAAGTAGCAACCTCCTTCTGGGTCCTCAAAGGCCTGCCTATTGAAAAAAGAACAAGAAGCCAATCAATCATGAGAATTCATTGCTACAGCTTTGGAGGGTGTTCATAAACCGTACTGGACTTCAGGTCTCCAGAACACAGGGCAGCCTTTGTGTTCTCACTATCTGGCAGCAGGCATTAGCAAATAATAGATGTTGAAGAAATGTTTGATGAATGTAAGTGAATGAAAGAGATGGCTTTAGTGATGAAGAAAGGAAACAGATTGGACTTTCCTAAGGCCCTTGGCTTCATTGGAATATAAGATCTTGCCACAACCAGGTAGGCCCATTTTACACAGGGCTGCTTTACTAAATCCTTAAAACCATGGAAATTAGGTCCACAGG